>NC_070604.1:48426522-48726522 GCF_027172205.1 Podarcis raffonei
CAACAGGAGATTGTGCTACCTTCCTTCAGTTCATCTCCCGTCTGCCTCCTGGAAAAGGCCTGGCATTCATTTGATGTGTGCAGAGTCTTCAAAGTCTACATAGGTAGAACCAGACCACACTGTCTCATTGAGACCTTGTTTGTCTCCTTCCACCCTCTTACCATGGGCAATAAGATCTCTCTCACTGCTGTGGCTTGATGGATTAGGGCCTGTATAGTGCTGGCCTATGAGGCACAGCATTTGCCCGTTCCCCAGCATATAACAGCATACTCCACCAGGTCAGAGGCCACCTCTGCTGCCTCTTCCTGTAATGATCTGCTCCAGGAGATCTGCTGAGAAGCCACCTAGGCCTGGAGTCTTATGCCTTTGCTGATGCTACATTTTGCAGGAGCATCCTGCAGCAGGTCCTCCCCCAGTAAATCCCTCCAGCCTCCAGCCGGCCCTAGGGATATTAACTCCTTTATATCCCATCCTGCTGACCTTACACATGGAATCAGAAAAGGTATGGTTATACTTGCCTGAAGCAGAGTTTTTTATTCCCAGGGAAAGGTCAGCAGCCCTGCTTTAGTTATTCCAGCTGCAGGATTTGGTTAAGGTTCTCTTTCAAGTTTTCCCTTTCTTGGGGAGCTGGGAATTTCTTTACCTTACTATTTTTTCAGCTCCTATACTTCTGAGCTTGGTGAGTATGCAAACTGCATGATGGGAGCCCAACCTCCCCCCCAAAATTGCTGCCTGCCTTTGACCAGTGGAAAACTCCGTTTCAGGTAAGTACAACTGTACTATCTCAGCATGTGTAGATCTTGGGCTTTATAGAGGCTGTTATGGGGTATTTAAAACACTGAATATTATTCTTCATTTGGTAATTGGAAGTCATTAATGTGTATGTAATTTCGATAATTTAACTTCAATTGGATGACTCACTTTGTGATTAGTTTGGCTTTTCAGAAGTGTATGTGATTATGACCTGAAAGGGAAATTAATAGCAGGATTATGGTCTTATAGATCATACAATTCATTACATTCTCCCCAATCAATATCTGGCACTGGCTACTACACCTTCAGTGTATATGTTTCATTCATTCAGATGAGTAGATCTATATTTTTGTTACTTTGCTGTTCAGCATATATCACAATGTTGTGAGATTAAAAGCCTAAAGTATAGCATGTCCTATCTCTCTGGTATATACAGATCCATTATTTTAGAAACTGGACATATTCAATAGCCACTGGTCAAACAGCTATATTTTGCACCTCCATAGCAATAATAATTTCTTAGATGGGAGCGTGGGAAGCTGCCCTTGCGCCATCCAGCTCACTCTGACTAGTAGCATCTCTTCGTTGTTTAAGATAAGAATCTTGCTTAGTCTTATCCAGGTATGGTGAGGATTGGACTGTAGTCTTATTGCGTGCTAATCATGTGTTCTACCACTAAGGTGCAGTCTTTTTCCAAGGTATTTCTATGCTTCTAGTTTCATGATGATTTTCAGGGGCTACTGTGTTATAGTGGATAGGCTGTCGGGCCTGAATGTGGCAGAATTAAGTTCACTCCATCTAATTAAACAAAGGCTGCAACTTTATTAGCATTATTTGAATGGGATCTACAGTGCGCATTGTCATCTTTGAAGGAATTAGGTGCAGTAGGAATCATCTTGCAGTTTCCTGGTAACCTCAACTTCGCCCTGAACAAGAGACACCAACTTGCAAGGGAGATGTTTTGCGGGGTGGGGATTTGTGCGTATGATGTCACACATGATGTCAGGATGTGGGGAGGAGCCACAAGACAACGCCAAACATGGTGGCAGCATGGCTTCAGTGGCTGGTGGTTCCTCTCTGGTGCTCAGCCTCCTCCTCCTGCCACTGCCACTGGCCATCCCTTACATGGCAGGAGGAGGAGCCACAAGCCACTGAAGCCGTGCCATGCCATGATAGGCTCCATGAGTGGCCTCCTCTTGTCACTGTCACTGACTGGGAACTGCTTTCCCCCTCCTTCCCTTCCATGGCAGGAGAAGGAAGAGGAGCCGGCCACTGAAGCTGTGCCATGATTGGCTCCGTGCTCCATGATTGGCTCTTCCTCTGCCCCCTGATTTTTGAACAGTTGAGGGGGGTGCAAAAGAACTGGGCCCCTAGGAGTTGGCTTCTGTGCCCTGAACCAAAAGCAATGTACTATCTGACCACATCTTTACGTATGAATCCCTATGAAAAGAAGGCGCTGTTGGTGCGTGGTTCCTGTGTCTGGAACATGCCCATGGTTTGAGGCTGGAAGAGAAAGCCCTGCTATTCCCCCCAGTGAATGTCATTTGCTGTGTAGGGACATGAAATAGACCCTCCTTGGTAGTGGTATCCCTGTTGTAGAAAATGCTTCCTCCAGGTGCAAAAAAGAGCTGCAACTCTAATGAGCCTGCCCAGATCTATGGTGGATCTGATTAGCTACTCTGATCATTGAATTTTTTGGATGTTAATGATGTCCAATTCTGTAGACTTTTATTGTGTCTTTTGATATTTTAGGATGCTTTATATTTTATTGTTTCTAGTTTAATTGATTCCATTGCTTATATTGCATTGGTTAACTTCATTGTATGGATTTTGGAAAACCACTTTGTGATCTTTTTTATTTCCTGCTTTTAATGACAAGTGATATCACAAATACATAAGTATTGTGAGAATCCCTCCTAAATCTCTGTTCCCACAAAACCCCTGGATTCTGGGTGTGTGGTCCTGACAAGCCTCAAAGAGATTCCTTCCCCTCCCTGGATTCCAGAGGCCTAAGTCACAAGCTTAGGATCCCAAAAACCTGAGTAGCAAGTCTGAGAGATCCTTTTCACGATAATAGTGCCAAAGGGCACTGATCAGTCACTGTGTAATTTACTTTCTTGAACTGCCCTACTTCTGAAAAGAGACAGGCCTTTTCTTTGGGCTTTCTAACCCAGCTCCTCAGGATATAATCCCTTAGGTAATGCTGTTGATCTTCTTAGAAAATATAATTGATTGACCTCGTTGGACAAATGAATCATGAATCCTGGGACTGAATAACTGTTCACTATCGTACTTAGTTTCCTAGGTGAAAAGTATCCCCTTTGCTATCCAGAGTTCTTGACTGAACTTCAGAGCTTGTCCTCTTGCCAGTTTGGGACTGAACTCCAAGAAACTGCCCATTTGCTGACTTGCTGTCATTTAACAGAAGTAGTTGGATAGTCCTTGGCCTTCGTCAATGTTAATATGAGAGTTACATGTTATACACCTAGCGATGGATGAGTCTGACAATTTTGGTTTCCTCACTTTTTCATTTTTCATTCATCTTCTATTCAGTTGTCTGCATTTCTACAGCAATTTGCATTTCAAAAAAATCCTAATTAAAATTCATCTGTATTTTTAGTGCATTTAGTTCAATTTCTCCTAATAAACATGTTTTTATACGCTTTTCTGTACAAATATACACATTTTTTCAACCCATTTTCCTTGATATAATGCATCCATCTATGTTTTTTAAAAGTAGTATATGCATTTTCTCTTAACGTGCATTTTTATAAACACTGGTTGGAGAAGAGCATTGTAAAATTTGATGAAGTGAACATTTTGAAGAATAGCTGCATTTTCGTTTGTGCATTGGTACGAGAAGTGTGAATTGGGTAGTTTCACATCAAAATACAAATAAAATTGATTTTCTTCCCCATGCCTAGTCCTACCTATCTAAGTGAATTGTGTAAGGTGCCACATAATTTGTGTCCAGGACTGAGATATGTTGAGAAAAGTTTACTAGAATTGTATAGGTTTTAAAAGCTAGTGAGAGATTATGAAGAGCTCTCAGAAATCACTGAATGAAGCACCTATGCCTGCACAGTTTTTTTCTCCCTGTTTGCTATTCTCTGTCCACATCCCCCTACTGCTCATTTGTTCTCAAATTTCATGCCTCTTCTTTCCCAGTATTCTAATCATCCTTTGGCCTTTGCTACCACAATCCAAGCTTTTGATAACCTGGATGTTGGAGGCAGAATAAATTATGCAAAAATAAGCCAAATGCACCTTGCTTTTCCTTGCATGCCTTTTCCTTACATTAATTATATGTTTTTTTCGCAACATTGCCTCTTTAGTTTTTGGAGGAGAAGAAGCTACACAATCCCTACTTACTGCATTCAAAGTCTTTGGCTTTGGGGGTGGGTGGGTGTGTTACCAGGCAGATGTTTCTGAGCTCTGGTATCACTCAATGCTATTGAGAAATGAAGAAGCTGAAAAGTCAGGCATTTTGTTTGATTTGCAAGTTTTTAGTGTGTAATGTACAACTACTCTACATTCATTCTTAATTGCTTTAATCCTTACATCAACCCTATGAAGTGTGTGTTTATGCATGGGAGAGTTGTGGCAGCTTTGAGACTAACAAATTTATTATGGCTTAAGGCAGGGCAGCCCAACTTTTCATACTAAATGGGCCATAATACTACTTCAACATGCAATCCACAGGCTGGATGCCATGTCACGTGTGAACATGGGTTTGGAGGGAAGCTCAAGGTTCTGGCAGGGTCCTAGAGCTTCCCAGCTCCTTCCCAAAGTTGGAAAATGGCTAACTAGGCTTTGGGAAGGAGGTAAGGGAACTCTAGGACCCTGTCAGAACCCTCACCCCATCTTCCCAAAGCCCAGCACCTTGCTTATCTGGCTTTTGTGAAGGCAACACAAGGGCTGGAAGCTTCAAATGTTGCTGAAGGCCACCAAATAAGGTATTGAGGGCCACTAAGAGCCCTTGGGCCATATGTTGGACCACCCTGGTTAGGTTTTGCGGACTACATTCCATTTCAACAGATGCACTGTTTTCCTAGGTACATGATGGAATGGGGATATTGTGAAAAATATGTTTCTGAAATGAATTGCAGAAAAGTACAGAAAGTGTATACAGCCATACATACATGTATGGAAGGGACCACAGCTTAGTGTTAAAGTGTAATCTAGCAGAAGGTCCCAGGTTAAGTCCTTTGCATCTGCAGTTAAAAAGAATCTGATAGTTGTGATAGTTGGTTGAGGTTTTGGAGAACTGCCTGTCAGAATGGGAAGTACTGGACTAGGAGGATAAAATATCTGGTGTATAGAACATATCTACTCGGACCCATATAGCTCAGTATTGTCTACAATGACTGGCAATGATTCTCCAGGGCTTTAGACACGGAACAGTCCCAGATTTACTAAGCAAAACAGAAACTCTGCCTCTGACTTATGCCCTTCCTCTTATTATTGATTCTCAAGAACCTCCTACAGGTTTGAACAATGAAGAATGGTGGTAAATACATTATGCTTGTTCCTAAGAAACATCATCATAATCATTAAAGATCAGTACTTAGTATTATTTAGAAATTGGTTAGGCAGATTCCAATGAACCACAGGAGTAGTGATAATGCTGTTTGTTGTGCTTTGTGGCGGACAATAGTTTAATGTCGGTACATATGCAAGACTACATGTGTCACCCAAGTTGTGGAAATTTTCCACCTATTACAAGTAGATTTTGCCCACCAAGCACTTCTAATCTACATGACCTTTTTTTCTTCTTCTTCATCATCATCATCCACAGGTATATCAGGACAAAAGTCTATAGATGTCATTGCAATTCAGTATAAGTTCAAAATTATATAAGTTTCATATACTAGTCATTGCAATTCAGCATTATTGGAAAAGAATGGTCACACAACTATATGAAGCTTATAGAAGTTCTAAACTACATGCTTCCTTTCACTTTTAGGTGCCAGCTCTTGTTCTTTGAAGTTTACTTTAACCTCAGAGTTGCCAACTTGCTCTGAAATTGATCAGAGAGGCTGCAGCACCTGCCTTCATTTGACCTGACTTGTAAAGTTAAACTCAAAGAGCTGTGTTATAGGGAGGAGGTGCTGTGTTATCCCCGTGTCTCTGAAGCTGCTAGTATGTGGATTTCACTAATCCTCACTTCAGACATCAAAGGTCAAGGGTATTCGTGACTCCCTTTGGTCCTAATTTAATTTTGTAAGACTTCAATCTGAAACATTCTTACTCGTGAGCAAGTTCCATTGAGGCCAGCGAAAATAATGTCAGAGAAGGTAGGTTAATTACTCCAAGAGGCATATTTATATTTTTATTACCTATGGAGAGGGAGAATTTGGGGAGTGGAGTTGCTGTTGTTTTTGGTCTCCATTTAGATCTGAAAGATTCAATAAAACAGAAGTGAATGGCTTTCTTTGGTTTGAATTTACTCAGCCTTCTCTCTATATACTGTGTAGTACTCCCTGCAGTCTCCTTAAAGATTGTTCATGGTAACAACCAAAAACTTTGTTCTTGGTAACCACGAGTCTCAAGAGGATCTAGGCAATCTGAAGAACAATAATGAAAGAATGGCTCTTACATGTTTGTGTGCAGTTACTCAATTTGTCCTTTTCCTTCTATCTCTCTTCTCTACAACATGCCTATCTTTCCCAAAGGAACACCTCTCTTAGGACTTTCCGTAACGTTTCTCCTCCATTATTCTTTCATGCAACAACACATGTAGATGAATACACATGTAAAAACATATGCTAGGATGAAAAATTAACCTGGATTTTCCAGGAAAGAAACAACAGCTGTGTGCGAGAGCCAGTGATATTCTAGAATCCCTCTTACAGATCTTCCCAACACAATCCAAGAATGAAAATTTCATTATCTGTTAACTCCCCACCCCAGTTGAAGTGATTGGTGTGGAAAGAAAACATTTAAGGTGAAATCCTACGTAAACTTACTTAGGATCAAGAGCTGTTGACCTTTATTGTGCTTTCAATAGTTTGATTGTGTTATTATAATTTTTAAGTATTGTTTTCATCCTGGATCACTAGTTTATAGTGGAAAAGTGGACGTAAATGGATTAATGTTATGGAAGCTACTTCCAAGTAAACATGCACATGATTTGCTGCATGGGTTTTGATTCAGCCAGTGTAAAGCACGGTTGTCTTGTGTGTCAAGCATATGAAATTAATGGGACATAAGCACAATAAATAAATAAATAAAATTAAACATATCACTTGGAAATAAGTCTTACTGAGTTCAAGGAGAGCTGCTGCCAGATGGGGTTTCCAAATGGGGGCTTAGTATTGTAAATGGTCCATTCAAATATCACAAAAGGGTCATTGGCAACAGTTTTTGAATTGTTTTTTTTACAAAATAACAACTATTGAACTTTTTCAGAAAGGGTGAATCTGGATTGTTAATTTGGGGATCCAATCAATGCTAGTGCACACCCAGTCAAATCATGGTCATGCACCAGTGCCGAGTCCTTTAATCAAGGTTTAATCAAGGTTCAAATTTCCTCATTAGCAGCCCAGTGAGACAGGAACTAAAGTATGACCAGTGATATAACCACAGACTCAAGATTGTAACAAAAATAAATCTCTCTCTCTCTCTCTCTCTCTCTCTCTCTCTCTCTCTCTCTTTTTTGGTGCACAATGCTTCATTTTAGGCATATAGAAGATAATGATATTATGTAATCTGCAGAAAATAAAGCAACTTAAAGTGTTGTAGTAAATAACAAGGACATAAGCTGATCATTGCAATTGCAATGGTTTAATAATGGAATAAACTAATAATTGCATCAGCAAAGACAATAACAGTAAGCAGCTTTGTTAACGTTATTCCCAAATACTAAGATGCTAGAAAACGTGGAGCTAGGAGGCACATTCAAACAGCGGTGATGCAAACTTTTTGTTTCATAAATATATATTAATGATGCACACATAGATAATACGTATGTTTCAGATGACTTTTTCTTCTCATACAAAATGATTGGTGTTTTATGCCTTATTAGCTTATTTGGGACATTAACAGAAAGGAGATAAAGAGAGAACAGAACAAAAAGGGGGTGGGGGAAGCTGCTCAATACATGGGGCAAATCCTCAAAGATATATATAATAATCTAGCAAAAACTAAGTGCATTTAAGTCGAGTGGTTGATTTCAGTGGGAAAGTTAATAGTAGCAGTAGTAGTAGTAATATAATATTTATTTATACCCCGCCCTCCCCAGCCAGGACTGGGCTCAGGGCAGCTAACATCAAAGTATGATACATTAAAAACACAAATCAAACAATCGATTAAAATACAACTTAAAATCAAATTTGCATAAATCCCTTGCATTGAAATTGATGCGTATATGTGCTTAGGTTTTATCCTTTACTGGAAATATGCATGTGTGTGTGCATTTTGTTTCCCTTGTAGGGATTCAAGGGATGGAAATGAATTTTCCCATAGAAAAACAGCGCAAGAAGAAAGTGTAAAAATGCTTTCCATCCTGCCTTCCCTCCCTCCCTGCACCCACCACTAACACACTGTGGTCTTCTTCCAATTGCATTACAATAAAAGGAATCCCCCTCCCAAATAACCACAGAAATGCATATAATGTATAAAGGTATACTCTCAAATAATGCCACATTGTATTCAAACATTTTCGTAATTACCATTTTAAAAAGTAAATTATTGAGAAGCATTCAAAGCTATGTCTTAGTTCTGAGAATCTTCCCTACACTTTTTCCACTTGGCTCCCAGATGGTGTCAGAAATGAATGTATAGTTTGCAGCTTCATAAATTAGTTACACTGAACAATTTCCACCCCTGCAACTTGTGCTGTGAGGAATGCAGTGACAGATAGATTCTGTGCTCTGTTTGCCTATGAGATGATTTCCTTGAAGTCTCATAATGAGTTGTTTTTGGCAGGATTAATGAGTATTATAATGGTAAATGGATGTTTGCAGCTCAGTTGTGTTCCATCACATAGTAACATGAGGTTTCTGGTCCCTTGGAGGCCATAATTGGTGGCATTAATGCAGTTTTTAATTACACTTCTTGAAAAAATGAATTGGAACCAAAACAAAAGCTAAGTGATCATCTCTCTCTGTAGTGCCATGTGGTGTAAACAGAGTTACCATCACTGTCCCTGATATCTGTCTTTTGAATTAGGCTAACTAGAGAAGAAATTAAACCTTTTAAAGGTAACCTGATTTTTGGTTTTTTAAAAGCATTTTAGGATAATTTTCAACAATGTTTATTTTCCTTTTTAGTCACTAAGGAATTTTCTTATATTGAGAAGGCACAATTAAACAGACAACTATGCTTCAAAATGCTTCATGAATAGGTTGCTGCAGAATATTGTTCAGTCTGCATTTATAAGTGAAATGATCTAATATTTACCTGCACTTACCTGACTCATATTTGGATCAGAGCACAATTATCTATTAAACTCTGTATTTCTCTGAATTTTGCAGTGCAGGTGTTAGCTCAACAATGTGTAGAAAAAAATGGGTATTTTGATGAAAAATGTGAGCAAAAAATCACATTTAAGGGGGAAATGTCTACAGTTTAAATGCCAATTATTATAAAGCTTTTTTAAAAAATAAAAGAAACAGGATGGTAAGGACACAGATGAAACTGATGTAGACAGGCAATAGTATTTGTAGGGTTGCGGGTGGCGCTGTGGTCTAAACCACTGAGCCTCTTGGGCTTGCTGATCAGAAGGTCAGCAGTTCGAACCCCTGTGATGGAGTGAGCTCCCGTTGCTCTGTCCCAGCTCCTGCCAACCTAGCAGTTCGAAAGCAAGCCAGTGCAAGTAGATAAATAGGTACCACTGCGGCGAGAAGGTAAATGGTGTTTCTGTGCGCTCTGGCTTCCATCACGGTGTTCCGTTGTTCCAGAAACGGTTTAGTCATGCTGGCCACATGACCCAGAAACCTGTCTATGGACAAATGCCAGCTCCCTCGGCCTGAAAGTGAGATGAGCGCCGCAACCCCATAGTCACATTTGACTGGACTTAACCGTCCAGGGCTCCTTTACCTTTATTTATAGAAATTTGATTTTCTACACATAAAGATAAGGCATTCCTTAGCAAACAACTTAGTTTAAGGGTGGGCTGCACATCCCCCTGAATGTTTCTTTTAATTGCAGAAAGAGCCGGAAAAAATAATCTTTTGCCCTTGACCACCCAAACACACAGGTATACAAATGCAAAATCATATGTAAAAACATAGCCAATCCTATATAAAACGTTCAAAGGGTCATTCTTGCCAACTAGCCTTTCAATCAGCAGCACAGCCAAGCCGCAGAGTGCCAATGCACCCACATTGAACAGAGCCACAATCAGGATCCCTTGCCCACACCCGCAACTCAGCAGTCACAAGACTTAACAGAGCAAATGTGCTAGCAAGAAGATGCACTGCTCTTGGTGGCCTAGAAAACCTTGAAGTTCAGGTCTCAGCCTTAGATACATTTTATCATTGCAAAGATGCTACTGTTATCACTAATTCCTGCCGTTCTGAATGGTCACTGGGCTTATTTTGCATACATCTGAGCTTTATTTTCTTAAATACAGACTTTCTTTTTTAGTAATTCATTGCCATTTAACCTCATTGTTTACATTCCCTGACCCTGTACTCCTGTGTATTTATAGCTGCCAAGTGAGCATGACATTTTATGCATCTGATGAAACAGACCAGTACTTCCCGAACTTGGGTCTCCAGTTCCCACCATCCCTGACTAGTGGTCCACCTAGCAAATGATGATGGGAGTTGTAGTCCCAAAACAGCTGGAGCCCCAAGTTTGGGAAACACTGAAGTAGACTATGGTCCGAGAATGTTTATGCCACAATAAATTTGTTAGTTTTTATGAAGTTTTCTTTTCTAGACAGCATCTTAAAAAGTAGAGACACCACCTTGCCAACAAAGGTCCGTATAGTAAAAGCTATGGTTTTCCCAGTAGTGATGTATGGAAGTGAGAGCTGGACCATAAAGAAGGCTGATCGCCGAAGAATTGATGCTTTTGAATTATGGTGCTGGAGGAGACTCTTGAGAGTCCCATGGACTGAAAGAATATCAAACCTATCCATCCTTAAGGAAATCAGCCCTGAGTGCTCACTGGAAGGACAGATCATGAAGCTGAGGCTCCAATACTTTGGCCACCTCATGAGAAGAGAAGACTCCCTGGAAAAGATCCTGATGTTGGGAAAGATTGAGGGCACAACGAGAAGGGGACGACAGAGGACGAGATGGTTGGATAGTGTTCTCAAAGCTACCAGCATGAGTTTGACCAAACTGCGGGAGGCAGTGGAAGACAGGAGTTTCTGGTGTGCTCTGGTCCATGGGGTCACGAAGAGTCGGACACGACTAAATGACTAAACAACAACAACATGAAGTTTTCTTATTTTTGACATGCTGAATGTTCCAGTGCCTGTTGTTATACATTAGCTGTGAGCTTATATTCTATGGACTTGTCCCTTCATTAAATTGCAAAATACTTAAAAAGATTGCTATAAGTTCTTACCATCTTCCTAATGTAATTTGAATCCGTTGGTTTGGGTCTTGCCTTGTGGAGCAGCAGAAATGGATACAGTACTCCAGGCGGGTTCTGACCAAAGCAAACTAGAGCAGTGCTATGGTGGGCCCGGACAAAGTGAGGCTGTGAGTGGATGGGAGTTGCAATAATCCCACAACAATCATTTTGGGATAAAACGGGCCACAACGTATCACAGATGTAAGTTGGTCATGGTGTAGGCACTTTTCCTTTCCTTGATCTGGACACTATACTTCTGTTGATACAGCTTAGAGTTGCATAAGCTTTTTTTCTTTTCTTTTCTTCTGCATCACACTGTTGACTCATGTTAAGATTGTGGTCTACGATGACCCCTAGATCCTTTACATCCGATATTTGTGCATCTGGTTATTCCTACCTAAATATAGACCTTACATTTTTCGCTATTGAAATGCTTTTTTAGTTTTAGCTTTAGCCCTGTTCTCCAATCTGTCAATGTCATCTTGAATCCTAATTGTACCTTCTGAAGTAACCCTCCCAGTTTGGTGTCATCTGCACATTTGATGAGCATCCCCTCTATTCCTTCATCCTAGGCATTTATAAAGATGTTGAATAAAACCAGACCCAGGACAGAAACCCACAGTACTCCACTTGTCACTTTTTTCTAGGATGGGTTCAGTCAGTCAATAGAACCATGAATTCAGTCAATCAACCAGTTACAAATTCACCTAACAATAACATTATCTAATCACATTTTACCAGCTTATTCTCAAGAATGTCATGGCAGACTTTGTTCAAACCCTTAACAAATCAAAAAATGCTACATCCACAGCATTCCCTTGATCTACCAAACTTGTAACTCTATCAAAAAATATTGGTTTCCTCTACCAACTGTGATACTTCAAACTCCAAGTCATCTGTTCATCCACCTTGTCCTTTTCAGCCAAACCTGAAAATGAGACCCTTGGTCAGTCTTTACTTATTGTAACTGCTTTCCAATTCTATGTCAAGGTTTATGTTCACCTTCCATCTTCTGATTGCAATTAGAAATGTTGCTATAGCCATCTTCATCCCTTGCTAGCTTAGAGAATATTACAAAATAATATCACATACTGAACACTGGTCTCCTCTCTTTTCCAAGTGGTTCAAAATCCAGGTTTAGTCTCCTTCACATGAAAGACCATCATATGATTGTCTTTAGTGATGAACTGCACCTCTTTACCTTTGGTTTGGTTGTTGCTCATCCTGGAATGGTTTTGAACTCTACCAATCAAAATTATTATTGTTATCCTCCCTCCCCCATTTAACATAGGAAGTCTCACTATAAGTCATGTCTCCCACATGTCAGGACTAGTATTCAGAACCACTGTTCTAGAGTGAGTTCTGACAACCCACTTTACAGATTAAACATCCATTTCAGGAGGGAAAATATATAAATCTACTGCTGCATAAAAGTGAAATATTATGGAATGTGAGACCTTAAAATAGTTCAGCTATTTAATTTCTAATCAAAGTTCTTCTGGAAAATAAAGTGTAAGGAAGGATCGGGCGGAGAAGGGGGGAGCACAGTAAAGCACATCCCTTTAAAGTATGCTATTAAATAATCATTTCCTTAGCACCTATCACTGCTATCATCTGTATGCATTGTTTAAAAGCAGTGTAATTCTGCTCTAACTGCAGATAACAGTCAGTGTTACACATTTGAAGGCTGGTTAATTAAGAAGTTACTGAGCACTTACCAAACAGTTTATCTGGTTTCTGATAGGGCTACTTTACATTTGCCCCTAGTCCTGCCATAAAAGAGATAAAATGCTATTTCCAATGATATATTAGACTAGGATTAATTTCTTATCTCTATATTTTGGTTTAAAGCCATTTGCAGTGTTATATCTATTGTGTATATATCTACAGAAATCCTGGTTTAGCATGTTAGCGTTCAAATTGCAACTTAAGAATTGGTTCATCTGTACACAAAAACTGTCAAAGAAGAAGCCCAAGGGATATTTTTCTGTTTTAGTAAATATATGAATTGGTCTTCATGAATATACCCATCCTGCCAATCAACAATAAGGTGGAGCAATACATAAGTTTAGTAGTGAAGATGTCCTTTCAAGCGCAGTGCCCTAAAATAGAGCCTCATGGTGAATCCGTTAAGTTTGCTTTTGATTATTTTATCAAATGATCCAAAATTTGCTTTATCCAGACATATGAGTTGAACACTGATGGTAGAGAGAAAATACCAGACTTTGTACAATTGAAATACAGCACCACAAGAGTTTTCAACTGCAATAAATATTATTTTATGTATTTATTAGGGCTGCAAGCTTTAATCGGCTTATTAATTGGTGGGGCCAATTTTAGTTGAGCCTTCAGTTGTTTACTTGATGAAGCCATTTTGGCTCTAATGTGTTCTCATAATAGAGAATGAAAAAGAAAGGCTTTCATTCTGGCAATGAGCAGTAGCTTTGATTTATTAAATTGCAAGTTATCTTGCTCATCCTTCAGTATCTCAAAAGAGCCCCTATACTGATAATTTTCATAATATGCAGATGCACTCACATGTATTAAATTAATTTAGTCAATTAAAAGGCAGACAGCTACTCAGATAAAAATTATGTGATTTGTTGATGGTCTTGATATTTTTGGATAAATATATAGCTTTCAATCCAGCAGACTGGATGGAAGTGTATGTACTTCCACTGGCCATGACACAGCACAGATATATTTCACAAAATGAATGCAATTAATGTCTATACTTTCTTGTTGTGTAAAGAGCAACCATGAGGAATCCTAAGAAGACTGTGAGGGGGAAAGTTTAACCATTTCTCTCCTTGCCTCTCTGAAGCTGCTATTTGCAGTTCAAGGAAGCCTCTGTTGGTGCTAAAGGGACTTTCCTTGAAATGTAACTAAAGAGACTATTTTCTTCAAGACTGTAGCAGGGAGAGAAAGAACCAATGTGTGGACCATAGTTCTTGCTTTCCATGCAGAAGGTCACAGGTGAAATTGCTGAACTAACAAAAGTATGTAACTTGTCCCTAAGATAAGATTCCTTACGTGAGGACTGGAAAGTGGCCAATGTACAGTGGTGGACTTTGGACTCTCAAATTTCAGCCATATCCTGTGTGACGCTAAAATTCTGAGGCCCCCCCTTGCCTCTCGCACTCAGTTCTACAGCATTGTTGTGGCGCCCCCTGTGCCACACAGTGTCAAGTGCAGATGCAGAAGTTGTGCTACCCTAAAACCGCCTCTGCAATGTAACACCATGTTGTTTAAAACATGTGTTCAGGGATATCTGAGAAATTTGCAATCCTGTTAGCTTACCATCTGTTCCAGGTAAACTTCTAGAAAACATCATTAAATATTGAATTAGCAAGCATCTAGATAACAAGTCTTGCTGAAGCTGAACCAGCATGGCCTCTGCCTTTTAGAGAACATTAAGAATGCCAGCAGATACCTACAGTAAAAAGATGCTCTGGTTGATGCTATTGTTTTGGAACCTCTACACACATGGAGCTTTCTGCAGGTGTACCAGGGACTTACACCTATGGAGTTAAGTGCCATCTGGGTAGCATCTCTCCTTCTTTGCTAGTAGAGCAGCACTTATAGCACATCCAATTGTCCTTCAGCCAGTATATTGGACCCTCAAATATACTGGGTATAATCTCAAATCTCAAGCATGATATAAGCATATTGGGAAAGTGGTATATACTGTTTTGTATTATGCTTTGTTTAGCGAAAGAATGCTACTACTCCCTGGACCTAGATATTATCTGTCCCCAAGGCTTCCAATTGCTGACCTGGACGGGGTAGGCAGAGCATGGTATCAAAATGCTGTAGCAATGGTCGAGGGATCCTTGCTGAACATGTCCCTGGTGCAATGTAGGTAAAGATACAGATTCCCCCTTTTGGGTCAGATTTATCAGCACTGTACTAGGACAAATATAAACCCAGTCTGACAGCACCTGGTGTTTCGTATCACAAGAGGAACCTCAAAATTGCATCCCTCTTACAGTCAGCTTCCTCCCCCATTCCCCACACTCAGGTGGAAGTCAAAAGAAAGAAAATGGTTCACTTTCTGGAATATTCTGCCCAAAGCAACAACTTCATCTCAGTACATGGCAAGGGTGGTTCTGTAGGCTGATATTATCTATTTTCACATCTGTTTCTTATTTGTTGAGGAAAGTCACAGGTACTTCCATGTGACCTTGGGGAAAGGTTGTAACATTTAACTCTCTAATTTTTCCCTGCGATTATATGATCCACAGTACAGTACTTGGGTTTCTGATGATGTAATCCCGTGGATTTAATAAAAAATAAACAATGGTAGTTCGGAAATGCCTGATTTGCAGCTCAGTGTGTGTTAACCTAGGTATTTAAAAAACAAAGCAAATATTTACCATACTGAAGTAATGCAAAATATATGTTGTGGTAAGTGGCCACAGTCTGAAGAGGTTTGTAAGAAACACAAGGTTTGGATAAAAGCACAATGTGACCACCAAAATCCCAATTCATCCAGAAACAGGTTTAATTTTGGTTGTCTTAAAAATGTTGTTTTTCTCTTCTAGTCGTAGATGATAGTTTGCAAGCCCTCATAAATCAGATAGGGAACGGACTACTGACTGAGGAGAGGCTCACGCACATAAATATACCTCATGGGGCCTTTGCTTGCTTACTATAAAATAAAAATAAAAATGAACATCCTAAAGTTAAACAAGTCAGTGAAGTGCAAGAACAAAATATATGCTCCTCTCTCTGAATTGTGGATAGACATAATCTGCAGGGGGAAATGTACATTTACTAGGGGGAAATACATGAATGAATGCATTTTTGAAAAGAGGGCAAGGAAAGAGTATTGAAATGGGAATATACAAGGGCATTATTTTCTTTAAGCATAATGTAGCATCAGGATTTTCACAAAAAGCCTTCACTTTAATTACCAATACTCTAGTGTGTCTCTTCAGACACAGCTTTGCTCTCTGCATAATGGAATCAAACATTCTACACATTTTTTTTCCAGTGGTCTGATTCTATTGTGTATATTCAAGTAAAAAACAACAGTGCATTTTTTAAATAAGCGAGTCTGTGTGGTCTTTCCTCTGTCTCCAGGAAATAAATCTCCCTATAACTTCAGTAGAGCAGAGGGTGGTTGACTACTGCTGCCCATTAGCATCAGGGCTTGCTTATTTTACACAGTGCCATTTTATGCATTTTACTCTTATTTAAAGTGTATGCTACCAGTGGTATTATGTTCAGCCATATACAAGTATCCCAGATATAACATATTTCATTCTATCACTCCGGATTTAGTTGCATGCACCCCTTGAAAATGTCTGCTTAAGTGACAGTAATGATGGCACCAGGTAATATGGAAGGGACATTTTGCTGTGACGATCTCCTTTTATAGTTTTTATGAATATATTGAAATAAAAATAAGACCATCACCATCCCTTCTGTAAATTTTGTTTCTGCTATGTTGTCCTTTTCACTGAACAAACATATTTAGGATGCCACTCAGTGGCTCTGATTGAATATTTGTTTTAAACAAATACCACTATTACCCAACTAGCTGGAAAATCCACGAGTTAGGTTTTGATAGCAGAAGCGTTTCCCCACAATTTATGTGTGCATGCAAATCTATGGTGCTTTGGATATAGGCTAAAGTATTTGCTTTATATGTATTATTTTGTCTGAATACACGAAAGCTGGTTTGATTTGTATGTTTCCCCCTTATAGAATTGTTCCAAGGCTCTGTCAGAGATCACGTAGAGTAATTTTTCCCATCAATCTTTGCTGTGCAGCCATGCACGAATGCAGTAGGAAAAAGGGGGCAGAAATCAAATCACTTAATTGCAGCATTTTTCATCTACATCTTTTGTTTTATGGTGGTAAAGGCCCCGAAGTAGCCTACCATGATTCATGGCTGTCACCGCTGCCGTTAGCAGTTCAATCTTTCATTCCAGGCATTTTGGTAGTGAAAGTACCTACACAATTACTTTGATGAATATGACTTGTTTGTTTTTTCTCCATTTTTAGCAGAGAGGGGGATCTGCTTAATACAGACATTTAAATAAAATACTATTCATGGCTACCCTATCTGTACAGAATCCTGAAAGTTGTGCACCCAGAGATGCTGTTATATGTTATGAATTTAAGTTCATTGAGCCTAATGCGTCTGAGCTTGCACTTATACAATAGCAAGATCTGGAAATAACCCTCTTAGAAAGAAAAACAACAACAACAACAACAACAACAACAACAACAACAACAACAACAACTCACCTTTCAAATCTCTGAGGCTGTGACGATTTTCTTCTTTCCTTCAATATATTTTTCATTGCTTCTCCCTCCACCCCCTGGAATATTCCCAAACATGATATGAGGAAAACATCAGAGAAGTCTGCATATGTATGTCTGATCAGGAAGTTAGCATGAATGTGTGTGTGTGTGTGTGTGTGTGTGTGTGTGTGTGTGTGTGCAACATTTTCAGAAATTGCTAAAGATAGTTTTATTTTAAGAGAAATGCTAGTAAGTTCAGCCAGAGTTCTGAGACCAAAATGAGCAAGGTTTTTGAAAACCTCTTATTCTGTCTACTGTGTTAGCATGAAATACGTCCTCTTTAAGGAAGGCATGTGATTTCATTTCTTCATTAGTATACTTTGTGGTCAATTGGTAGTATGATATACAGTTTAGCAGTGCACAAAGTGATACGAAGGGGGAAAGTCATGTGCAAAGCAATTTTAAGTATTTTTACTTAGAAGTAAGCCCTGTGAGTTCAATGGGCTTTACTCACCAGTAAGGTTAAAAAAGGTAAAGGACCCCTGGATGGTCAAGTCCAGTCAAAGGTGACTATGGGGTGTGGCACTCATCTTGCTTTCAGGCCAAGGGAGCCGGCTTTTGCTCACTGATAGTGTATTTAGCACTACAGACTAATTTTGCAATCCTGCATACAATTACCAGGATACAATTACTATTGAACTCAGTGGGACATACCTCTGAGTAAACATTCATAGGAGTATGCTGTAGGACTGCAGCCCTATCCTCACTTACCTCAGAGTAAATGGGACATTTCTGCATGAACATGCATTTGATTGCTCCGCATGGCAGTAACCCACTCTGTTACATCTATATTCCAACGGGAATATTTTACCATGGCCTGATGGAAAAGTGAATGCTTTATCTCAGGGGTGGGAACTGGTGGTCCTCCAGATGTTGTTTGATTCCCAACTCCCAGCCAGCCTGGTCAATGGTCATGTGAGATGGTAGCTGTAGTCACACACCATCTGGAAGGCCACAGGTCTTCCACCCCTGCCTTTAAGTGTTCAGTAAAATTCTGCAATCTAAAAATTAGAGACGTGATTCAGCTCACTCTGAGCAAAGGAACAGGAAAAGTATTCATTGAGTCCTATGCTGAGGTACATGCATTAGGGGCTCAATTTCTACCACAAAAGGTATAATGTGTTAGTTGTTTGTGGTAGTCCCTTTCCATCCCTGGCAATTGTTGACATAGCTCAGTCTCAGGTGCAATAAATCTATATACAGCTGAGTCCAGAATACCAATGGGCAGAATGTTGCCTATGAAATTTCCCCACTGGAATAATGGATGGAAGTGACTGAACCAGGTTCCCATTCACCCCCACTTCCAGCTACTCTGGAAGTTCAGGAATGGTTTGGAAGGGGGCCCCTTCTTCTAGCAGTTCCTTATGTGAATTGAATGAGCCTTGCTGTCTATAGAAGGCCAAGTCTGGGCCCAACTCTAGGTCTACATCTGGAGCAAATACAGGTCTTTGGCAGGGGCTCCTAGCTGTTCAATGGAAGGAACCAATCCATACACAAGTAGTCAAAATACTCTAAAGTAAGGCTTGGCAAATCTGTTGATTTTGGTTTCTTTCAGTTTCTCATTTTCCTAATCTTAAACCCAGTTCCCCATGTTACCACATCAGTTTGTGAAATTTTTTTTTGGGGGGGGGGAGTCCTCATGAAAGTTCATATTTCCTGTGAAATTTTCCTAATATACATGTGGTGTATGGAATTTTGTCTAATATTAACATTTTTGCAAAGTGGCTTACCCCAATGCAATGCATTTTTGTATGCCATTTTCATGAATATGCATTTTTATGCAGGTTATTTGTCTGAAGAACTACACTGAAAAATTCAGAGAAGTGCACTTTTCAAAAGATGGTCGTGTTTTGGTTTGCATGTTGTTTGAGAAAGGTAGGTTCACTTTAATTGAATCTCTCCTCCATCTCTAGTATCACCTTAGCTTTCCTTAGTTTTCTTTGCTTCTTCCAGCACTACTAAGCCATTAAAATGGAGGGATCCACATGATGCAGGAGTCATTGAGCAACTTGGGCCAGTCTCTCTTATTCAAACTAACCTACATTACAGGATTTTATTGAGGACAAATTGGGGGTGGGGGCTGTATGCCACCTAGAGCGCCTTAGAAGGAAGGTGGGATTTAAATATGATAAAAGAGAAAATAAAGCATTCTCCATAGTGCACGCAAGGAGTTGCGAGTGGGTGACCAATGGCTTACTCAAGTTCCCTTAAGTTAGGTCTGGAAAGTTCACAGCACATAGCCTGGGTTCTCTTCCTCTCCACAGTTATATTGTGTGTTTTTATTTAAATAAGAGCAATGATATGACATTCTGTTTACATAGTAGGTGGTATGTTACTTTAACATTTGAGAAGGGAGATTTGATAATTTTATAGCAAGTTTCTTTCCCACAACTTTACTGCCTGCTTAATGCTAGAGAGTCTGCTTGCTACTGTTTTGCCTCATCATCAGTATGTGATATGGAATAATGATGGAGGTTTTCCGGTGCTGATGAAAAGCTTTAGCAACAAGGATTGGCGGGGGGAGGGATTGGGAGAGGGGACGGGAAATGGCAGCAAATCTGATTGAATGTGAACATTTCAGGTTTGAAAATATGTGCTACCTACGAAAACGAGCTATCGACTAACTCTGAAAGAAATGTTATATGGGCTTAATGTTCATCTTCATTCCCACTATAATGAGAAGAATTAGACTGGCCTCCATATGTGGAATATTTATTTTAGCAATACAAGAAAACGTATTTCCCTAATTTTTTTTTTCTGTATGCACAGGGCCTTAAATTTTACAGATGTGATTAATGCTTTAATTTGCTGTTCTAGCTGGCTACAAGTTTACCATACAATATAAATTACTTACAGAGAAATTTGCTTATATGGAAGCCTAATTCATATGCTCTTTAACCACCATGTGTGGTAACAGTGGAACAACTGAGCACTTGGGCAATTGGTTTGAAAAATAAGAAAACATTTGAGGCATTTTTTCAGCAGTCGAAACTGCAGCATTTCTGCAGCCAACATATGCTGTGTAATTAGTGTTTGTTTTAACAGGGATCAGTGAATGGGATATCAGTCCTAAGCTGTGGAGCGAAATCAGAGATAAATGATTTCAATTGGTGGGTGTTTTCTTTATTAATTTATATTGCCAGTATACAGTGCTTGGTTATAGATCTCATTTACATAATGAATTAAGGTCAGTTAAAGGATTTCAGACACAATGGTTACAGGAATTTATACATAACAGCTATCAAATGTAATGGATTACTGTTGGTTTTTTTACAAAGGGTGACTGGGTGTGTCAAACATTACCCCATTTATAAAATCAATGTGTATTCTGTCACTGTTTAAACTGGAGACAGAATTCTGTGTAAGCATGCAAAGATCTGAAGTGCTAATATTCTGTTTTTAACTCTGTTTTTTCAGTTCTTCTCTGCAATGAGCAATCCAATAGATTGCAGTTGTCCTATTCAATAATATAGGTGATGGTGGCCCTGATGCAGTTTCCCTAATCTTGAAACACACACAGGAGAACAAACAGGTTTTGCTTGAAATAGAGGTAAGAGAACTGCCATTAAATAATTTCTTTCTTTGTTATCTTCCACTTAAATATATACAAGTCAGATGGGCACCTAGAATGTTCAGAAATAGTGATAACTTCCAGAGGTGTGACTGCAGCCAAAACAATGCCTTAAACACGCTTTCATGCAGGAAAGCCCACTTCCTCAGAGAGTAGGGAAGACTCAGTCCATTGTAGGTTCCATTTCTGTGACACTTGTGTGTGGCATTACTTACCCTTGTGAAACCAGTGCTATTCAGGTGAGTAATTGTCATGGGGCTTCCAGAGATGCCGGGGAGAAGGAGGAACATTCAGAGGGAGGTAGACAGGAAGTGATGGATGGGGAAGGGGGAGAGAGCCAGGAGGCGGAAATGCTCTTTGATGCAGAAGCAGAGCCCCAGCACCCAACAGGAAGTTCTGGCACTGATGGTGAAGCGGTGCCTATTCTGTCTGCCCAGGAGAGGGGAGAGTTAAAGAGGAGGGGGGAGAGGCGTCACAGGAAACTTCCCCGCCTTTTCTGTTGGAGGAGAAGCCGGCGTAGGCCACTCCCAGAATCTGAACCGGAGGATTCCGATGCATGATTGTAATGCACTGTCTGTACATATGTAAAATAAAGAACTGTATATATCTCTGACTGAGCAGAGGTGCTCATTGCGAAGAGCGTACACAAGCCATCACAGTAATGAGGTGTATAAGTGTCTCCCCTTGATCTTTTTTAAGGTGACATTTCATTTTTAAGGAGTGTCTTCTCACATACAAGTCATAGGTCTGCCATATTCTGCATCCCATCCTTTGTGGAGGGATACAGGAATGTGCCCATACTTAGAAAGCCTTCCTTTTGAAATGTTTTCTTTGTGCCAGCCCCCAGCCCTAGATAATTTTTCATCATCAGACCATAATCTAGACTTTTCAGAAACTTTTCCTGTGGGCCTATCTATGTGACTTTTAATGGCTCCTTTATTTTTAAGTATGGGCTTTGATCCGTAGGACTAAACAACATGATATGTTAGCTCTGTATTTGTGTCCATAAGGGCAGTCCCCCTACCCACCTTTTACTCAATTTGCCATTTAAATTCAGACAAGTCAATGCAAGCAGCGTTTTTTGTCTTCTCTTCTCTGAAACATCCCCCTCCCAAAGAAAATTATATCTGGAGCATCAGTGATCCTCCTGATTAATGGGGCATGAGGGCATGGGGGCAGTTGGGGGAAAGGATAAATAACCAAAAATCAGCGCTGGATCCTAAAATAAGTTCATTTATGAAGGTTCATGGAAAGAAAGTTTTCCCCTACAGCTGCTCATCTCATATTGTTTGAGGGGCCCACCAGAACCCTAGACAGATTTGCAGGGGATTCCAGATAGTGTTGGGAAAATAGGAAACATTCCTTCACATGCTTCCTTAAATTAACAAACCATAAGATCCAAAAGCTGGAATTTTTAGATGCCTTTTTAAATGAGGAACTGGAATAATTTTATTGCAAGTTGTGACTGCATGAGAACTGTGGAAAGTGCAGCAAATAAATGCATAAACAAATAAATGTGGCCCCATCATTATTCTGGTGTGATATTGTGATGTGATACTCATATTATTCATATTTTCTTGTGACTACTAGCTGGTTTCAATTAAAAGAAACATTGTTAACTATTGAAACAGGTGGTGCATGGCATCATATTGCAATCAGTTTCATTTGTGAAAATAGCACCCCCTGTTTTAAATAGGACCACAAGTGCCAACACAAAATAAATATTTCAGCTAGTTAAGTGGCATAGGATGACAGGTCCCTTTCTGAACCCTTCAGCCATGTAACCCTAATGATGTCAGGAGGAATAACTCCTAATGACCAAGCATTGCAGTGGTGTTTGCAATAATATTCCCTACTCTAATAGGAAAGGATTCTGGCTGACTCAGTTTATTGGCAATATGCTGTGGGCAGGATTATTCCAGAGCTCTTGGTGCCAAGGAAGTCATATAACAGAGAAAGTGAATTTGTTAAATTACTTTCCAAATTTATAAAATTCCCGGGCACTTGTAAACTTAATAGCAGTATACTTTTACAGTATCAGTTTTCTGTGACACAATTTCTTTAAAAAAGGAAAGAAAGAAGCCATGCTGTTGATCTGTGTTTTCTGTCAGCTTAACTTGAAACAACGTTTCTTTCCCTTTTCTCCAAATCGCTGTTGTCAATACTGTGGCTTAGATTGGATGTAACAAGAAACCATAGTTCACGCTAAACATCTCCCCACAGTGGAAACCCTTGTGTGCATAGCCTCATCCCTTCCCCAGTTGGAACATTTGCTAAAACATCTAAATAGGACTAGAGTCTGGCTTTCATTTGATCGGCATTGTCTTCCTCTTGACTCTATGGAAGTGTTTTGTTTAACACAACAGTAAATAAATTTGTTCAGTTTATTGAAACTGAGTAATAATATTCCTCTTAAAATCTTAAGATGGTATGGCTAATAAAGCATGTTGATAGAAAACCAATTATGTGGCATTCCATGTGTGAAGTAGATTAATAGAATGTTTCTTCAACTTTAAAAGTGCAAGAAAGCTATTAAATTTGTGGTGTATGTTATCCATAAAATAATTATTTCCACATGAGAATCTACATTGTCTAATGGTATCTGCTTATAGAGAACAGTATGATAGAGTCTTTAATGAGGTATCACTTTTGTCTTGATTAGTCACATTAACACCATATATTACTTCTGAATAACACACAATTTTTTTCCTTATAACTTGTAGTCACATTTATTACTCACCACCCCTTTTGTCTTTTTTCCTTCTCTGTCATATTTATTTTCAGGAAGTTCTCTTGTACAGTTTACACCGAGGTATATAGGGACATATCCTAATGGACTGTGGCCCAATAACTTGCTAAGCATGTACAATAATAAAATACACACCAATTTTCAAAACACCATCCCTTTTCACAAATGGAAAATAGGTGCCCAGGTATCTTCCTTGGATTAAAATGGTTTCTCTTTGCAGTCTTCTCCCCATCTTGTCCGCTGGGAGCAACATAAGCTCAATTTGTCAGCAGAATTATATCCTATTTCCAGAGGGGGCAATCCTCATCTCCCTCAAGTCAGCAGTAAAATTCTTAATCATTTTCAGAATCTGGAGTTCACCTAGCATGTTTCGGGTTATTTTCAGCTGCCAGACATTACATAATCAGAAACTTCCTTGATTTTTTTAATGGCTCTGTTCAAAGAGTTGCCCAAAATAAGGAGGTCATTGTTCTGAAATAATGTGCAGGGAGAAAGTGTAAGTAGTTGCCTTCAATGGTTTATGACAAGCATGGCCAAACTTGGCCCTCCAGCTGTTTTGGGATTACAACTTCCATCATCCCTAGTTAACAGGACCAGTGGTCAGGGATGATGGGAACTGTAGTCCCTAAATATCTGTAGGCCCAAGTTTGGCCATTCCTGGTTTATGAAGAGTGTGGCATCCATATCCATATCAAGAGATAGATGGATGGTAATATACACCCATACCCATTCCTAGCTCTTGGATGGATTGCTTGGATGGAAATCAGTATCCACATTTGTGCACTTTGGTCAACCAATCCAGGCACAGATGCTATTAGTACATATACATGTGAACATGTCCTCCCTTGTTCTTTGTCATGTACATTTATCATGTCATTTGCACATATGTGCATCTACATAAGCTTATCTCATTTATTCAAGGTGCTCAAAGAGATCTACTAGCAAAAGTCTGTTTGTATATGCACATGATTTAAGTTCTGCATTTGGTAATGACTGAATTGTCATGATGTAAGACAGTATAGAAACCCTATCCAATGACATTCTTACCCTCCTGCACTCAACCACACAATATGAATAAAGAGTGAAGCATCTTCTTTGAGAATGTTGAACATGATCTTTGTTTATATATAATGTCATGCAGTTATCAGCACAATCAAAAACGCATTTAATCCTTTTTTTCTAATGTGATTAGCAAGGACTGAGAAATCACCTTATCTCACTAAAACACAGGTACCAACTCAGAGTAAATATTTTGGTAAACAATTATTCTGCCCTTGCATATTCAGCAGTGTGCTAAATTATGCATAATCTTGCATAAGTAATAAGTGAAGGTAGCTTAAATTCAGGGTGTGTTTTTTTTTTACCTGACCTATTTCTTTCAGTGCTGTTAGCTTCTTAAATCATGTATGAGCTTTCCGTAAGGCTTCAATGAGTAGTTCTAGTGGAGAGACTTCAGTAATAAATTTCAGGAGAAGACAAGTTTTTTGACAGGCATAATGCAACACATACAGAGTTTGGAACTCACACTCTGGGAATTTAGAGCAATCCTTGCAAAGCAGCTTTTCCCTGTTATATTAATAGAGAAAATGAAGTATGAAAGTCCTCAGGAATTACTGCTAGGTGTAATTTAAATAATTTACCAGAAGACAGTTCAGCACACGCATTGAACAGGGGCATACAGAGTTTGCCATAAGCAGTTTATAAATAAACTATATTCTGCTGAAGTAAGCCAGGCATAAATTATAACTATTCCTTTTGTGGCTATACCCTCTTCTTCATTGTAATAGTTATTTAAAATATAAAGTCTGGGTTATGACCTTCTACTGAGAATCACAGGCATGTGCCATGCTTATGAGCTGGCTTATATTTAATAGTGCAGCCCCTATAAGATCAAAGCAGAATTACTAGCGGCAATGGGGGGGGGGAGGAGAGAAAGACATTACCTTTCTACAAACAAGACCAAGGAAGTGTTTGGGTTTGTGTGTGCTCATTGTAGTCAGTTGGACAATGCTCAGTGCCAAAGATTGCCACCCAATGCTTGACTTTTTTAAAAAAAATAAAAAAAATCATGTGTATTTTTCACATGCATGATTTCCTATCATGCCTCCAAGTGGTTCAGCGTTAAAATGACAGGATAGTTTGGAAGTACCAATTTGACGGGGGTGGGGGAACGAAATGCAGATCCCAGGAAATATGCAGAAGTTGCAGGATTTGTTAAAGATGCAGGTGGAAATTGGGCTGTTTCTATCGCACAGAGCGTTGAGTTTATTAAAGGCTGGGCAGAAATTCTTGGCAGGGAATATTTTCATAAATGTGCTCTCAGATGTTAGAAATTGGATTCAAAAGTAAAAGGCCAGGTGGTCTAGAGTCCTTAATATTGTCTTGAAAAGCACAATAGAAAATGGGATAAATATATTTTATTTTGCTGGATTCATTATAATTATTTAATTTCCCAACTGCTGCTTCTCTGCATTCTCCCTTTATTGCTATATGTATGATCCATATGTGGAACTCGCCATTATTATTAGTTCCTGGCCTTTTATTCTCCACGCAGAAAACTTCATTCTTAGGTCTGTCGGCAACAAGCATACTCATTACTGCAGAACATTACCTCCCAGCCATCCTATCTGATGCAGTACATCCTACACACAAGAGATATAGCTTATGGGTCTGTAAAAGCCCAGGTGAAGGAAATGATTTTGCTTTCATTCCTCTTTTGCTGAGATGCTCCCCCACCCCACAACTCACCTTTTGTTATATCAAGGCTCTTTAGCATTGATTTATTTTTACCACATTTCCCCAATCAAAAAACAACTTGACATATATAGATAAGCCAGAGCAGTAATCCCAATTAGTGTTCCTTTGATAGAACAACCGCACATAGGATCTGGCGAAGTTATTTAGTTTGGAATTTACAGAACCCTGGATCAGTGGCACAAGGTCTGAAGAGTGTAAGGGAGGACAGATCCTCCTCATTAGTCAAAAATGGAAGATGGCAACAACTCTTACTTGCTTCTCAAAAAGCACAGTCTGTTCCAGGAATATCCCCAGGCTGTTTACCTGATCAGAATAGGGTCACAGGGACCTCATCAACCACAGACAGGTTTCTCTCCTTCAGATGACAGCCATTCCCTAACAGCATCCCTCATTCTTTTCGAGATTAAATTTTTACCTAATTTTGACCACAGTCTCCAGACACGGGCTGAGGAAAGAGACAGCTGCCCCTGGATGCTTTTTAACAGTTATATAAAGCTGAGTGTCATCATGAAACACCTGTCAGATGTTCAAGATGGTCCAAAATAATATTGTGGTCCACAGTATCAAAAGCTGCCAACAGCCCCTGCATAATTAACAAAGAAGTAACGCTCATGTCAGTCTCCAGGCACAGATAATACACCAGGACCTCTACACCTCTCTCTGTGTTGCAACAAGGTGAAAACCAGATTGGAAAGGATGAAGGAAAGATCATTATTCAATTTCTGTTCCACAACGTATTCCAGCACCTTAGCCTGGAAAGTCAATATACAAAGGCTCAAATTTGGCCAGGTTGTCCTTATTCAGTGTAGTTTTCTCCCACTCCATAGTGAATAAAATACAGTTTCCTTCAAAACTTGTAGAAACTTACCTTTTCACAGTGAGGAACTGATAATTTTGACCAAAAGCCAATCTAGCCAGCCATATTCAGCAGAGATGCCACAGAGCATGTTGTGGCTTTCATGATTTCATATCTCCTGACTACGTTTTAAGGGAAAGGAGGTCAAAACGATCCATATAGTCACAAGTGGTTGATCCCAATGGTGTTGGTCAGGGGGGCCAACCCTAAGATTAGGCAGAGTGGGGGATTGGGGTGTGGTGTGGTAGTGAGGAGCCAGAAGACAAAACTGTGTGTGCAACATGGTCTGTCCTGCATCTCCTAAGTTAGCTTGTTGCCCTGAGGCAGTGCAGAACATTATCTCATTGTTGAGGGGTGTGTGTGCCATCTTGTCCACTCACAGACGGTAAAATAACTTGGGCTTAACGAGCTGCTGGTGTAGATTTTTCATGTGTGATTACATTAAAGTTGGAGTGAATAGGAGTGACTTATCAGGAAAGGATTTGCCCTTGCTACCTTGAAAAGCTCTCCTAGATGCGTTTCTGCCTATGCAGATGGTAGCAGAGATGAAAGAATGGTTTGCTATCATTAACTCATAGGCCTGTAAATTTATTTTTATTATTTTTAGAGAAAGTCATACAGGAAAGGTCAGTCCTTAAAAGTATTCAGATGAAAAGTAGTTTAATAACATGTGATGAAAAATCTTATCAATAATCCCAATAAAAGCAGTATTGTAGATCCTTAATATTGGCATCACCTGTTGACTTCTTGTCTGTCCCATACCTGCTAATGGTTGAGGAACATGTCAAGAAAAAAAAGGCAAATATCTAATTTGTAGGAGAACATAATGTCATATTTTTGTTTAAACTAACTTTAAAAACAAAACCCCAAACCAAAGGCAACATAATAATAATAATAATATTAAGAAGTATGGTGATATTTTCTAGCATAGTTGAGGAAGGAAAATGAAGCGTTAGAAGATTAAGTAACGTTAACAAGGAATTTCTCCTTCATATGCCATAAGTACAGGCTGTGGGATGATAAAAAACAGTTTAGTTCAAACAATTTCATTAACAGCTTACAGTGATAACAGAAAAATAATGTGTGAAATAAAATAAAATCATTGTCATGCTCCTGACCTTCTGTTAGGAATTGAGTACAGTGCCCTGTCAGACATCTTAGCGGCTCAACTTGGTCTCACTTAACAGAACTATGACAAAAGCAAATGTTTTGTCACTTTCAGGCGGTTGCCATGAAAATTTGTAGTGCATAATTAATGATAATCCACTCTTTAATGTGTGCATATAAAAGCAAATGAAGTTTCTACTTGGTGTCACAGGAACATTATCATTTTCAACACACACACACACACACACACACACACACACACACACACACTGCTATAATCATTTCAGCTAAAATAATGAGTCAGGGGAAGGGTAATGGAAGGTGCCAGATGCACAATAAATAAGATTAGAGTGGACAAGGAGAAGTGAAAAGTGTTAACAGCATTGATATGTTCAATTAGAAAAATCAAGGCAAATTATTTATGCACCTTACATTTCTTTAGTGTTTTCTATTCAACCTTGCCAAACAGGTAAGGACATAAGAACGGCCTACTGAATCGGGCCAAAGGCCCATCCAGTCCAACACCCTCTTCTCAGAGTGGCTAACCAGGTGCCTATGGGAAATTTGCAAGCAGAACCTCAGAGCAACAGCATTCTTCCCACCTGCAGTTTCCAGCAACTGGTATTCCAAAGCATACCAGCAGAGGTATTCAAGTAGCAGATTCCCATCTGCTGTTTTCAAGTGAATTGTGGTTATAATCCCCCCTCAAGAGACAGAGGGCCAGATTCAACTAATGCAGCATGATAGTGGAAGACAGTGCAAAGGCTCCTGCTAGTGTAATGAGGCTTTCCTCCTTCCTTTGCATACATCCCTTTACGTCTTCTCTAGATCCACTCTGGAGGGTCAAGGGAACCCCCAGAACAATGTGTGACAGTGGAGAGGAGAGAGGGGATTGGTCTGTCTTGCAGGCAGAAATGCTCACACTTGTGGAATGATCACAATAGCATAATGTTGTATTCCTCCCCCCGTTAAAAAAAAAAGTTATTGATTAATAGCATTTAAGATTCTGTTTGGTGCCTCCCATGTTCCAGGAGCTGTAACAGAACCCAAGTGGACTGATTAGCTGGAGGGCTAACACAGGAAGATGTGTTATTCCAGGTACAACTGAAGGGTGACATCCAATGTTAGTCATGCCCAGAGTAGGCCTACTGCTCAATATGTCTGATTCAGATATATGGCATCCAGCAATGTACTGTGCAGTTGCTGTACTGCCACCTAGCCAGCCAGCCTTGACATTGCTAATCACCTGTTTGAAAGAGTGAAGAGCTTGCATGATTGCTCTTGTTTAGGGCATCTGGATTCAGTTCCCCAACCCCTAAAGAGGTGATTAGTAAACACTACAGGCTTATTCACACCGCACACTAAACATAACCAGTCTCTACACATGTACAAGTGGTTGTGTGAATAAGTGTAGACATTGATGCAACTCAACAATCAACAAGATTGACTGTAACGTGTGAACACTCCTATTGTCAGAGCCTAGGAGTGGGAGAGTGACTATGACATACTGATTATTTCTGTTAGAGTGTCTCCCAGCAAGGAACATTATCCAAAGGGGCAGTTTACAAACTTGGAACACAAATCCCAAAATCCAAAGGATCAGACCCCCAAATACTTTCTCCATTAGGCATATATTCAGTTGGGTGCAGCATTATTTTCACAGGGGTGGGGCTTGTGAGTGCTGTATAACAACATTTGGTTGATTAGTGCCCTTAAAGGGCCAAATGCTTTCAGGTTGAAATGTGCCTCTCCTGTACACCCACCCACCCCAAATGAGTCAGGTTGTTAATCTAACTGAACCCTAAACCAGCTTCTGGACAATTGTCCACATTCTGAAGCCATTCCAGCTCTTGGATCTTGCACAAGTAATCCTTTCTCTCAACTTTTTTTCTGGCATAAGCTTGAATAACTATAAATTGTTTGTTGTAGGTAAGAATTCTTAAAATAGTCGCCAGGCTCTATGAATGGAGTAGGAGTCACCAAATGGAAAAATGCCAGGTAGTTCTTTATTGCTTAGGGGTGACCTTTAATGCATTTGATCATGTGTATGAGTCACTGTTTCTGAGAACTGCAAAGAGTCTTTCCCCCCTTCCTTCCTTCCTTTTTAATTTTTTTTTTAACAAATTGCTTGCTTTGCTGGAAAGCATGCAGTGGAAGAAATCACTTTTCTCGTCTGCCACAGCTTCTTTTTACTGGCCTCAGTGAATTTTTGTCATACAATCTGATGCCAGTTTTTCATAAACAGAAATTAAAACCGAAACAGTCTTTGTTGAACAGTCGGAATGGGGTGAAGTATTTCATCCATTGTGACAAAGGTGTGTTGCTTTGTGGTAAGGAAAAACAAAAACACTTTTCACATCATCGTTTTCTTTTAAAGGCCAATTTCTCTGACTTTCTCAGCCAAGCTTCATAAACACCTGTCCACAGCAAGATTGGCACTTCAGTAGAATTCTCTTACGTACTATACTAAAGCTACAGACCCGTTTTCTTGCGTGTTGGTACAGTTGTGCATTAGATGTCCCAGGCTATGTGGATTCTGTCATTCAAGCTATTTACATGCCACCATTGCTTTTTAAAATGTCTGGTGATGACACTTTTTATGGGTTTGCATCTAAGATTGTCAGGGAAAAGAAAACAGGAGAGAATTCTTAAGTGGGATGATGATGAGCAGATGCACTGCTGGGCATCTGGTGCAAAGGTTTCCCTCTCTATCTGTGTAGGCTGATGGAGAGGCACCAACACACCATCATAACTTCCTCCAGTTATTGGTACCTAGGGGTTCAGATTATGTTAAGATTCCTGCTCCATGATTGCAATCATGGGATTGTTGTCTATCACATGACGGTGTTTTCATTCCACAGAGTGGGAGGTAACGGAGACAGGATGTTTGTGTTACTGTGTTCCGTGAAGTGGGACTATTGTCCTTTGTTCTTTCTCTTTGCTGTCTGATGAGAAAGAGGAAGGAGCAAAGGCAAAATGCTCCGAGTGTATTATATGTAAATAAACAGAGATTAGCCAAATGCTGAGCTACTGAGTTCTGCTATGCAAGCTATGAAGACTCTGCAGATCCCTAAGTGTGCTGATGTCTGTTGGCATCAGTTGCTGTGATGTTCAGGCAGAAGAAAGCTTTTGAAGCTCCTGAAAGATCGACCAGGAGGGAGAGAACATGCCAGTTGGGCATATGTCTCTGCCAGGGTCCTACTCGAGAGTAGGATGGCTCCTGACAGATTGCACACTAAGGGTCAGTCTAGATATACAGCAGAATGAAGTGAAAAAGTTTTCTCAGGGCTGTTCTACTTCAGCCTGTGAGGCAATCCATGACCTGGTCCAAGGGCACTGAAACTTATGTAGGTTCAGTAAGTTGGGTAATAAACAGAAACATCACCTTAGAAATTATGTGTGTTGTGGTTTTACCTCCCTTATATTGTATATAACAGCAGATACTTTATTGGTGGATACATTATTAATAAACACAGTAAGTAGGGCCTACAGCACAATGTTCAGGATACCAGCTACTCCATCCCATTCCCATCCTCCTTGGTTTTCCATCAGGCACACATCCTCCCCAAATAATGATTTATTAAACAACAACAACAAATATAATAAATAATACTATTATTTATACCCCGCCTATCTGGCTGGGTTTCCCCAGCTACTCTGTGCGCCTTCCAGCAAAATGTAAAAATATAATAATACGTCAAACATTTAAAACTTTCCAATACAGGTGTCTTGTAGTTCTTAATCTCCTTAACATCTGATGGTAGGACGTTCCACAGGGAAGGTGTCACTGCTGAGAAGATCCTCTGCCTGGTTCCCTGTAATCTCACTTCTCACAGTGAGGGAACTGCCAGAAGATGGTGGGAACTCAGTGTTTGGGATAAATGATGGGGGTGGAGACACTCTTCCTAATGCCACTCTCTGCACTTGGTTCCTTAAGTAGGACCAGAATCACTGGAACCATACTGGACCCTGCTTAGCTTTGCAAATGTGCTTGGAAGTTTTATTGCTGTACCACTAGATGGGTTGTAACACATAGTGCCCCAAGTTTCCATTCCCGAAAGCCAGACCAGGAAGATGCCATGGCATTTGATACCATTGGTATCAAAATATCTTTGTTATTCAGCACTCATTGCTTGAATATCAGAAATAGAGTGAATGAAAAATATTAAGGGTATATAGTAGCAGTACAATCTTTCAGCAATGGTATGGTGGAAAGATTAAGAAAACCAAGATGAAAGTCTCTGAAATGTCGCAGCTCCTTGGATCAAAAGAGGAGAGTTGTATACCACATGGATAAAAAAAATATGGAGTCTATCCAACAGAAAAAGAGGATGAAAGTGGGAATTGGTTAGACGGATTATCATTAGGAGTTTTCCCTTTGACACATGCAACAAGTATGAGAGTGGATGAGCTCACTACTTTAAAGCTTTTGGAGGTTCTCATTTTAAAAGAATGATGAGAAGATGGCTTGCGATCAAACATCCAGAAGATGATATACGTACATTAATAGTGAAAACAGATTCCTCTATTTGTATGTTGATAGTGAAAATAGATTCACAGAAGAACAAAACATTTTTGTCTGCCTAGTTCATGTTGAGCTTAATCAGGCAAATTGTGTATCTAATTTATGAATTCGAGGAACTTTGTCATTACCTGCTTTGGTAATATAAAAATAATAACACACAAAAGCCACCAAAAGCAACACAGTTTATAAAATAAAGCAGAGCAGGTCCAAAAGCCAGAATTAAAACAAGATTGATATAAAACAGAATATCTAGGCCATCAGATCTACCAGTCTCTGAAAAAAGGCTTCAGACTTTTTGCACCAGGCAAGCCACCTTTGGAAGAGCATTTCAAATCCAGGGCACTCCAACAAAGAAAGACCTACTTTTCATTCTTATTTGCTTCACCTCTGAAGGAGGGGTCCCCTAGAGAAGTTCTTCTGAGGATGATCTTAGTACTTTGGCAGGTTAATATGGGACAAGGTGGTTTTTAAGGTATATGATCCCAAGCTATTTTAGGTTTGAAGAGTTAATACCAGCACTAGTATCATGCCCAGGAGCAGACCTGGAGCAGTGCATTTGTTTGAAGACACAGAAGACATGTTCCATTTTCAGAAAATATATGAGTGGCTGTATTTCAAAATAACTGGAGCAGTCTTCAAAGGCACCCTCATGTGGAGAGCATAGCAGTAGTTTTACAAGAACATAGCTAACTGTGAATAGGTTTTGTCTGTCTAGGACAGTTTGTAGTTGGCCCACCAGCCTCAGCTGGTTAAAGGTGCTTCCTGTCACAGATGTCACTTGGATTTCTATTATCCTGGTGATTGGTGCTGCCACAGCTGATAGCACTGACCATTCATTCAGCGGCTGCTTGGCTAGTTTCAGTTCTGAAAAGCGTGTGCACTTGAACTCCTCAGAATAGGTTTCCCCCCATTACATGCAAGTTCCTTTTATACACACTGACTACACCCAGGAAGGTTATCACTGCACTTCAGCCTACTTCCATGTGTTGATCTGTACAAATGGCTTTAGTCCAGCATGCATGAATTCATGCCTGAGGTCCACTGAAGTCAGTAGAACTGGTGTACAGATTGGATACTATAGTACTATATATAGTGCTCTATGGTAGGGACGTGGGTGTTGCTGTGGTTTAAACTACTGAGCGTCTTGGGCTTGCCGATCGAAGGCCGGTGGTTCGAATCCCTGCAACGGGGTGAGCTCCCATCGTTCTGCCCCAGCTCCTGCCTAGCAGTTTGAAAGCATGCCAGTGCAAGTAGATAAATGGGTACCACTGCGGTGGGAAGGTAAACAGCATTTCTGTGTGCTCTGGCTTCCGTCACAGTCTCCTGTTGCGCCAGAAGCGGTTTAGTCCTGCTGGCCACATGACCCGGAAAGCTGTCTGTGGACAAACGCCGGCTCCCTCTGCCTGAAAGCGAGATGAACACTGCAACCCCATAGTCGCCTTTGACTGGACGTAACCATCCAGGGGTCCTTTACCTTTTACCTTTACTATATGGTACTATAGACTGGATAACAATCAATGGGTATAACTCAGCCAGAGTCAATCAGGGTGCTTCCAGTCTATTGCTATTTTCTGGATGGGATTCAGTGGTATATCAGAAAAATTGGGTTGCCTGATTACAGTGGATTTGAAGCTCATGTACAGCAGTGGAAAGTGTGGGATAACGCTTGACATGGCTTCGTATAACCTCCCCACAAGCAAATCAGAGTCAATGTGTGATAAACAAATTGTCTGAGAGAAATCTCCATTTTAAGTCCCAATTATTTCCATGGGATAACTAAACTTCAATCCACTAGCTTGTGCCCAACATTTATCTATCTATCATCTATCTATCTATCTATCTATCTATCTATCTATCTATCTATCTATCATCTATCTATCTATCTATCTATCTATCTATCATCTATCTATCATCTATCTATCTATCTATCTATCTATCTATCTATCTATCTATCATCTATCTATCTATCTATCATCTATCTATCATCATCATCATCATCATCTATATCTATCTATCTATCATCTATCTATCTATCTATATCTATCTATCATCTATCTATCTATCTATCATCTGTCTGCCTGTCTTTCTGTCTGTCTGTCTATCCAGATCTTACCTTCCATTACCCAGGGGAGAAAGCCCATTGTCGTAGGATGGATTTTATTTGTTTTTTCCTGATTACCTTCTCTCTTTAAAGCTCCCAGCACTACATCCTACAGTGTTCCAGAGGGTCCTCTAAACAGCATGGGGAGTAATAGGGCTGAAGGGGGTGGAAGGGAATTAGCAAAAGTCCTCTCCCCCTTCCCTCTGCCATTAGGAGCTATGTCTGAATCCAACGCACCTGTTTAAATGGAAAGCAATTTGCAAAGTATCTGTGCAGAAAATGAGGCTTTACTTAAAAATTAAATTGTAGAAACAGAACTACTATAAAATCATTCTTAAAGTAGCCATTGCAATTGAGTCACTAATGCAATTTCCTTGAAATTGATGCTATTTTAGTTGCACTTATCACTAAGCGAAAGATGATTCTAATAGCTACATCAAGGATTAAGCTAGAGTCATTTATTATCGTTTAACTAGAATTTTTATTTTGAAACCTATCATGTTTTTTTTACAACTTCAGTCATGCTACTTCTACTTCAGCAAATATTGGCCTTATTAAAATAAATTTCTTGGTGGGAATGTATGATCTAAAAACAATGCAATTTTGAAAGCTGTATTATGTTTCTTCAAATATTCAATATGATTATTTACTTTGACTGACAGAATATTTTGTATATGTAAAAGATGAGCATCTTGTATCTACTTATCACATTTTCATTCATTCAAATGATCTCTTCTTTCATTCTTTACTTCCTTTGTTTTTCAGTGTTGTTGTTTTTTTGGAAATGATTAGTTAGTAGAAAATATGCATTCCATCTGAATAGTAGAAAAATAGGTTCCTAAACCCTCTTAAGGCATTTGGTGTGGGCTTAAATGGGGCAAGCCTCATCCCCAACATGTGTACTGGATCCACTTCAGATCTTACCAGGCTAGAGATGGTTTGTCTCAGTTGCCCATTTTTCCAATCTAACCTTCAGTTCTATACATTTCAAAATCCTTTTAAATAAATCCTCAAGAAAATTATCATTATTTCTCCCGATTCATGAAACCTTGCTTTTGGGACCTGGGCTCCAAGTCGTTTAAGTTCCTAGCAAGACTCTTGTCCATGAGTATTATGGGCAGGGTTTTCCCCCAGCCAGAATTCATGGGAACTCAGTTCTGGCGCCTCTCAGGTGGGCGCCATTGCCATTATAAGAGAACAAGGGAGGCATTCATGGTGAGTTCTAGCACCTCTTTTTCTAGCAAATAGCACTGATTATGGGCTCAGTTGTATCCAGTTGTCTGTGATATCATGGATGACAAGCAATGCACACGCACACACTGCAATGGCTTCATTATTTACACCTCTGTGTTCCTGACAAGTACAGAGCTTTGGCTGTTCTGGCTTTAATGATTTCCTATTACATACACATTCAGGTTCTCCTTTTGACTTTAAGGTTCCACCCTACAATAATCTATTGTAGTCTTCACCAAACTAGGGTCTTTCAGCTGATGCAAGTTGTAACCCAAAATATCTGGAGGGCAGCAAGTTGCTTAAGGCTGGCCTATTGAGGAGTGCTGTATAATGCAGTGCAGTGTTGATTAGTACCAGATACTTTAAATACAGTTTGTTGTGTGGTTAAGGTAATTTATGTTACAGGCTAATGTTCATAAGTACCAGAACTCCCATATTTTTATTATTGAGTTCTCTTCCCCCCATGCACGCCCCGCCCAGAGTTCTTATGACAGTTTTGGCAAAAGCCCTTTTTCATTGCAAATCAGCCTATGCTTTCATTGGCTTCATCAAGCAGGCCTCTCTGTTCACAGTTAAGTGCCTTGAACTGCCATTGCAGAGAAACTAGGAGTTCATTATAATATATAGATATATAAATCCATTATCCACTTTGTGAAGAAGTGTATTTACATCAATTACTTTATAGAAATTAATAAAAAGAAATCTTGGGCTTGCATTCTCCAACCTTGTTAGCATGGTATTTTTAACCATGCCATTCATTTGGGAAGAACAATGAAACACTGAAATGGAGATATTGAAATGTATACTACACTGCATAAAAGATGTTGCTTTTAGCTGCTGCTCATTAATTTTATCTGGAACTCAAGAAATACGCTAAGTAACAGAATGAGTGCTCTTTAAAATTGTGTTTTTATTTCCACCACACATGACTTTATTGTTTTCACCTGCCTTCTCATAAACTTACCCATACGTGACATGATGAAAATTGTTATAGAAAATAGAGAGCAAACCAAGGGGTTGCTTTATCTGCCGAACAGCCAGAGGCTTTCATTTATTTATTTATTTAAAATACATCTTTACCATCCTTCATCAGAAGATTCCAGGGCAGTATACAAAAGTGTTAATATAACCGGTTCACACAACACATAGGTGTAGTTTTACAACCAGCAAATAAACGTAACAAAATGCAAGAATGCTACCACCCCTGATGTCAACCTCCCCCTCGGGCCCCCAAACCCCAGAATAGGGCACTTCCAAAAAGTAATTTAAAATAAAACCATGTCAGAGAAAATAGGAAGGTGAAGTCGCCTGGTGTTGAGGAGCTTGACAAGTCAATTCCCCTCATTAGGGAGGGTTCCAAAGTTGAGGCACCAAAGTTGCTCTGTCTATAATTTTTCAGGGTTTAAGAAATTATTACTATTCAATTCCAGCTGTTCAGAATGAGAAGAGAAAAAATACGCTATACATGTGTACCCAGTTTACAAGGGTAAACGGTAAAGGAAAAACTCAGATACAAAGGATTGCTGGAACATCTCAAAATACTTTGGGTAGACAAAGCTTGACATGATTTTCAAGAACTTATGAGGCCTTTATGTCTGTACCACACTGCCACACTAATCATGTTCTTTTAACTTCATTGGTCCTTTGTCTGCAGTGCATCTCAGGATGGGGCTGCTGTTTACCAAATGTACCAGCCATTACTACCCCTTGAAAGATAGCATCTTCTTTCTTTTGTAACAATGCACAATAGTCACCAAATGTTTGCCCTTTCCAAGTCTCAAAATTAATGCAACTGCAATGGGTAGCTAAAGCTGGAATGCGTAAATGAGGTTTCCAAATTAATCAAAGGCATTCTCAACCAGTGACCATGAAGATTTTAACAAACCTGACATCATCATTAGCAAAGAGACACCTGACTGTCAGTTGGAAAAGAAGTCTGGAGTACAACGGCAATATTTCAGCAATATGGTTATCATTCTTCTGAACAAGTGCAGTTGAGTGGACACACCAGTGAGCAGGGACCTATGCTCAAATACATGCTCAGACATGAACTTGATTAGAATAATAATGCCATCTCTTTTGAGAAGGCTGCTATGAGGACATGTGAGAGACAAAATAGTATAACTGACAGTGTACTTTACCTCATACAGCAACAAACCTCACTGTGTAACCTTGAGCCAGTTGTCTCCTAGCCTAGGATTCTTGGAAGGTTAAAAATGGAGGGATATCCATATGTGCTAGGGGATTTCTCTCTCTCTCTCTCTCTCTCTCTCTCTCTCTCTGGTAAAGTGCTTTGTCTATATCCGCAAATGCCATGTGAATAACTTTTTTGGAGCCACGTTCCACATTTGGCATAGAAACTATACTTATAAGTGCTTTTGAGAGCATTTCTTGTGCATAACTTTAAATGCGGAACATTTCAGAATATTAAAGGGAAATGAAAAACCCACTAAAATGCCTTTAAAGGTGTTGGTGGTGGGAAACATGCACTAGCAGAAGTAAAATCCAGATATTTAAAATGTTTTTGCCATTTTTTATAATTACGGGCAGGAGTAATTTTGCATGTAACCATTTCACTTTTGGGGGGAGGGTGGGTAGATGTAGCTATAAATTAGTTTTGTGAGTGGGGAAAAGTCTCGTAAAATGTTTCAGAGTGCCATGTACGCATACAGCAGTAGTCACAGTAAAGCACAAACCCAGAAAAATATATCTGGGACTCTGAATCTTGATAACCAAATTGTTTTCATTTATCTGAAGTGCTGAAGTACTAGCCATTTTATAGTGGGTGAATATTTCTGTGCTAATGCACAGGAAGAGTGGGACTCGGCAGCATTATATATGCAACATTGCTGTAGAGAGTGAAGGACAGAAGAGAAAATAAATGGGTTCATTAGAACTTGGATTATTTACACCAACAGCCTTACTGCATATTCTCCTCACAGTGTTGATGCAAAGAGTTAAACAATGAGATAATTAAGACCAAGCAAGTGGCATTAACCTCTTAAATGCACAACCCTTGAGCATGCAGAATATATTCACAAGATGCAGAAGTGTATTTGCATGTTTTCGTTTCAAAGAGGTGTTTGTGTCCAGAACTAGCTGTCAAACCTTTTCCCCTAAAAAACCTTTAATTTTAGTGGTTGGCCAGTGCCCACAAGACATGGTGCAGCCCGGTTCTGGTTTTCTCCCCATAGTCTTCACTTGCAAAGATACTGTAGACACTTAAAAGGTAAAGGGACCCCTGACCGTTAGGTCCAGTCATGGACGACTCTGGGGTTGCGGCACTCATCTCGCTTTACTAGCCGAGGGAGCTGACGTACAGCTTCCGGGCCAGCATAACTAAGTCACTTCTGGAGAACCAGAGCAGCGCACAGAAACACCGTTTACCTACCTGCCTGAGCGGTACCTATTTATCTACTTGCACTGCATGCTTTTGAACTGCTAGGTTGGCAGGAGCTGGGACTCAACAACAGGAGCTCACCCCGTTGCAGGGATTTGAACTGCTGACCTTCTAATCAGAAAGCCCTGGGCTCTGTGGTTTAGACCACAGCGCCACCAGCATCCCACTGTAGACACTTAAACTTTTCAGTTTAGTAGGTGCTATTTGTAAAAACTGTAGACACTTAAATTTTTACAAATAGCACCTACTAAATGGAAAAGTGCCTCATTTTGGTTCTGAAGCGGTCCCTGCTGCCAAAGTTGCTTCTCTGATGAGAGGAAAGTTCTTTCCCTATCCTCCTGTTTTGCAAATAAACAGTGGGCATTTTAACACTGCAGCTTTATTAATGCTAACAGTGTTAGTCCTATGCTTGTTCTCTTGGTTTAACACACACACACACACACACACACACACAGCGTGCCCCTCTGTTAACGCTCCACTAGGAACCTTCTCCCCCCAGCTCAGTTTGTTGACTCTTGCTGACAGCAACTTTAACATCAGCTACCCAGATACACGGACTCAAAGGAGGTGGCATCAAGGGTGCCTGATGTGTGGGTTCCTGATGCAGTGGTGGTTTCTGTTAGTGGAAAGGGGGGCAATTTTTGCTGATTCCTGCTTCTCTGCACAGCCTCTTCTCCCCTCCCCTCCAGCCTGCTCCAGAAGATTGGGGGACCTTTTGCAATCACCCCCTTTCTTGGTTTTGTTTTGTTTTTGGCTCATAGAAGCCTCCTCTGGATGAAAGTCCCTTCCATCAATTGGATACAACCCAAAGTTAAAATTAGTGGAATAGTTCAATTACCAGAGTGATATTTCCATGCATTAAAAATGTCACTCTGCTGCATGGTTTGTTTGTTTTTAAACCTGTTGGATGTATGTCATTGTTCTAATCTTTTAATTACTATTGTGTGCTTAGAGTAAAGGCATGAATGAATGCTGCTGGCTGCTGTTGCCATACTGCCCAGGAGGGAGCTCCTTCTTTTGCCAAAATATTCTGCCACTAATGTGAGGCCTGTCGGCAGACTGTTGTTTATACGTGTCAACATGATGCCAAGTCGATTGTTTCTCTACGTGAATCCTGGCTGGTCCCCAGTCAGAGCCTGACTGCAGACACAAAGATATATTTATGGCAAGATGTAAAAGGGAAACACTCTTTCGACTTTTATCTTCCACCTAATTCAACTGCTTCCTGTGCAGGGAGACAAAGGGAATTAGTAAAAGGAACTTCCCTGTCCTCTCCAACCCTTTGCGTACTCCGCAAATCTACCAAAACAAAACACACACAAAAACTTTCTAACCAAAGGGGCAACTCTGGAGTTGTACAGTCATTCAATATCACGTCTAGGACTGATAAACTACTCAAGAGAAAATCTTTTTACAATGCAACACTTTTAACTAAGTAGCACTTAATTTTATTGTACATGAAAAGCATCCTATTTCGTTTCCATGCTTTCTTCTCTGAATCACTGACTTTCAGTAGGAAAGTCAGCTTTCAGTAGTACTGCTCTAGGCTTGAGGTCAAGAAGATTTTTGCCTGAAAATCATAGTACTTGACCAAACTTCAGTTGCTAACTTTAATTATGAGAAGGCTCAGGAGAACAGGTTGATAACTCTGTCTGTCTATAAGTCTATCTAATTATCTATCCCTGTATCCATCCAGCACTATGCTAAAAACAATTTAAAACCAACCATAAAATGCAACATAATTGTGAAAAGAAAATAAAGATGCATAGGGTCATGCTATAAAATAATTAAGTTGAATAGGAAATACCATACTTTTATCTAAATATTATAAAGCTAATTCAGAATATCCAGTTTGCAAAGATACCCAGTTTTGCTTTGAGAATATTATACTGTAATGCAGTTTGCATCTGTCATTAATACCTTCCAATCAATAATATAATAAAATATGTTTCCTCTGTGAAGTGGCAACAACTTAATAGTTATTGGCAAGATGGGAAATGCTAATTATTTTGTTAAACATGGGGCATTGCATATGGCTGGGGCCAGACTCAATGGGACAAGTTAGTCACTTGACTTAAATCCCCCTGATTATAATGAGAACTTCAACTCGTAGTGGTTGTTCCAGTTGTCATTTCTGGAAATGCTGCCATTGCTGTCTAATCACTGAAAATTATATGAGTTGTGATTTGATCTTCTCATTGATTCTGTGGAGGTGATGGAGGGAATACTGCTCAGCAGCAAGAACAATTCTCCAGGAAATTTCATAGGGGGCAACAACCTGTTTCTGAGTTAAAGACTCCTTTCCTTTGCATGCAGCAGAAAAATATGAAATTCTGGCCTCTTGTGTGTTTCACACATATCTAGCCAGTGTCTTGATTTTCTATTCTCCATTTTCTTTTATCTCACAGATTGTATTTTTAAAGAGTGATCAGAATGGAAATTGCTTCTACACAATGTTACATCTCTTTTCAGGCTTTGTGGCTTTTTATGTTGTTTAAATATATTTTAAACAGGCACAATTGGAATGTAGGGGAAAGTAGAAAGTGTTATTCTTTTATCTGCAGTATTGTAAGCCTGATGTGTACGTTTCAGCGGCGTACTACTATTGCTATTAATAATGATAATCATAATTAAACATTTTCATTTCTGACCATGACATGTGCCATGTCAGAAAGTTTTGTCTTACCGATCTGGTAGGTAAGATTCCAAAATTTAAATAGTTTTGTGGAACATCATGAGCACTGAAAGTGCGGCTCCAATCTGGACATTGGGCTGGATCCAAACTTCCTGTGAGCACGATTCCATAGCAAAAGCTAACAGAAGGCTGGAGAGAAGACTTATTTGCTTTTATTGTCCCATCCCTCTGCCCTTCCACAGAGCTAGTTAAATTTGAGCTCTCCTCCTGTGGATTATGCTTTAATTTGCTTAATAATAATAATAATTTTATTATTTGTACCCCACTTGTTATGTTTCTAAGGGGTTGCTTGTGAGCAAGCAGGCAAATATCTCCCTGGCTCGCTGCGAATACCTGGCTTGGCTGCCAAAGTAAACTTTATCTGTCCGGAGTGCCACTCACCCATGGCTGACTCAATTGCTGGCAGAATCCGTGAGTGGGTGTTTCTTAAACTTCCCCCAGCAAAGAAGCTCCTTTACACCCAGTCTGCGCCTCCCCTCTCTGCACAAATGCCTTCTGCACAAAGAGGGCGTGGGCAGCAGAGGACCCCTTCCCTCCTCGCTTCTCCCAGGCAAGGAGTCCTGGGACCGCCTCGCCACTTCCGACTCCTGCACCTCCTCTCCACTGGAGCTGCGTTTATTCTCTTCCCCAGAAGATGAGCTACTTCTCCTGATCCCTGGAGGCTCTCTATAATCCATATGGCTTTTGCTCTCTCCCTCCGGCACTGATGGCAGTTCCCTGACACCACTGATCTGGCTGGGTTTCCCCAGTGACTCTGAGCGGTTCCCAACAGAACACTAAAAACAGAATAAAACTTCAAACATTAAAAACTTCCCTAAACAGGGCTGCCTTCAGATGTCTTCTAAAAGTCAGATATTAGTTTATTTCCTTGACATCCACAGGGTGGGCACCACTACCGAGAAGGCCCTCTGCCTGGTACCCTGTAACCTTGCAGTGAGGGAACTGCCAGAAGGCCCTTGGAGCTGGACCTCAGTGTCTGGGCAGAATGATGGGGGTGGAGATGCTTCTTCAGGTATACTGAGCCGAGGCCATTTTAAAATGGTTTCCATTTTTATTATTGCTTGCCTTTATGTTTTAGATTTACCAGAAATCTTGGTGGCCCCACTTCAGGTTTTAGGGGTTGAGAGATAAATGTTTGTACACATAAATTTTCCCTCATGTAGCAAATAGTAGTTCTGGAGAACAGTGAAATTTTCATTGGGGAAACAACATAGATGATAGGTTTAAACTCCCTTTCCTCACTTTTACCCATCTCTCTGAATGCATGGAGGGTTGGAGTGGGCCTGAAATGCTAACCCCTTCCCCAACATAATTTTTTGGATAGGGTTGCCATATCTCGAAGAACAAAAAAGAGGACAGCCCGAGCTGCTGCCAGCCCGAGCTGGGGAAAAGACATGCAGGGCTGCTGCTGCCACCACACCCATGCACCTCTTTCTCCAGCTGAGGCTGGCAGTGGCCACAGCGTGCAGAGCAGCCCAAGCTCAAGCCCAAGCTGCTAACACTCCCCCCGACATTTCCTTTAAAATGTAAAAAACCTGCCCGGATGGGCATGTTGGCCCGCAAAAAGAGGACATGTCTGGGTTTTCCCAGACATATGGCAACCCTAACTTCTACCATTTGTCTTTGCAGTGTCAGACATCCTTACTACGAGCTGAAGTTCTGAAAGGAGGATTCTTAGTTAATCCATGCTTAGTATCCTCCTCATGCTCAGGAATCTTGTGTGACTGGGGTTTCCATTCCTGTGGAGGATTCTAAATGTGTTCAGGGAAATCCCTCTTCAGATATTCTCACTCAATATGTGAAGGTTTTGGGGTGTGGGTGGAAGAGGTTTGAATATTGCAGGGAGGGGTTATCTGTGGCATCAGTGAAGGGGCAGGGCTAGCTCCACACATGGCCACTTGCCCCTCCCCATATTCCCCTGAAGAGGGCTCTAATGTTTCCCAGAATTTGAAATTATTAAATAAAACCACTGATCTCCATTGTCTCTTCTAGTTTGAGATATGGCCAGAGCCCCATTACAGCATGAAAATAACACCATACTGGTTTGACCTGCAAGATTGTTGTAAGGTTTGCCAAAATGATGTACGTCAGGCACTTTGAAATAAAGCCCTACATAAATGCTGATAAATCTTATGCAATGTTAAAGCTAAATAGGCTTTAACGTTACATGTAATGTTAAATATAATGTTAACACTAAATAGCCACAACAGTGTGCTAAGTAAATGTAAAATGGTGCAGCTTTCCAATTAGCATAGACAATTAAGATGTTAATAAGGGGCATGTCCCCTCCTCTAAAATTGTTTTCCTATACATTAAGTAGTTTTCAAATGTTACCAATGCACCAAATGTAAAAGATACAGAAGTTGCCTTTGTTTCGTGTTGATGATTAATGGTTCACTATTTAAAGTTCTTAAAATGTATTCATTCAGCTGCTGGAAAAGGATTTACTGCTTAAACCCTATCATTTGTTTCTTAAGAAAGCAGCACCTTCAGGAGCTAATGCAAAAGCCCACTACTGCTTGTTATGTTTTCTCTTTTCTATCAGAAATCATTTGCACAGTGGTTACACATGACTTTTTCTCATTTACTCCAAATCAAGCATGTATTTCATTCATTTTGCCCATAGATAAGTGCGTACTTTCAGTTTATTTAATCAACAATATCTGTATCAGCATTTAAAAGTTTGCCAGCATTTAAATGCCGCATTATAGCACACTATAAAACATGACAAAGTTTTAAAAATGATAGAATGTTGCCTTGGGAGTGGGTTGCATTTTTTTTTAATTGCCATCTCCATAGGAAACTGTAGGATTAATCTTTCTATATCTGTGACAGACTGAGAGAGAGAGAGGTATGATACCAAATAAAAATCAGGTTAAAAGAAATGTTTTATTGTACGACTTACAGTGCAAAGCCTTTATTGTTCTTTACATCAGGTAGTGTGGTGCAGTGACTAGGATGTCAGGTCATCGTTAGATGGAGAGGGTCTCTGAGTCATACCCTTTCCAACATTGTGTGAGCCAGGACTTATTTTCAGCTGGAACACTTGGGAACTCACTTCCGGCACCTCTCAGGTAGGCGCTATTGCCGTTATAAGAGAACAAAGGAGGCATTCATGGTGGGTTCCAGCACCTCTTTTTCTAGGAAAATACGGTAACCCTGGTGTAAGTAGAAGGCAGCTCACAGAACTGGTGTTTCCTGCCTCTCACAGTCCCCTCGCAGAGTATTAGGGGGTCTCTACAGAACACTCTACAAGGGACGTGGGTGGCGCTGTGGGTTAAACCACAAGAGCCTAGGACTTGCCGATCAGAAGGTCGGCGGTTCGAATCCCCACGAGGGGGTGAGCTCCCGTTGCTCTGTCCCAGCTCCTGCCCACCTAGCAGTTCGAAAGCATGTCAAAGTGCAAGTAGATAAATAGGTACCGCTCCGGCAGGAAGGTAAATGGCGTTTCCGTGCGCTGCTCTGGTTCACCAGAAGCGGCTTAGTCGTGCTGGCCACATGACCCGGAAGCTGTATGCCGGTTCCCTCGGCCAATAAAGCGAGATGAGCGCCGCAACCCCAGAGTTGGTCACGACTGGACCTAATGGTCAGGGGTCCCTTTACCTTTACAGAACACTGTGAGTTGTGTCTTATGTAGAGATGGGTAAATAAATCGATTTCATCTTCTCATTTTTCCAGTCCTAAATTTAATTCTCCACATTTCCACATCAGTTTTCATTTTAAAAAAAAGTTTTCCTGAAAATTTGCCAGCTTCTTAGTGACAATTTCTCCTAAGGGGTACGTGCCTAGATTTATAGGACTGCTTTGAAAAGGGGGAATTTCTAGATCTTGCCTTCCTCTTGCAGAGCTGGATATTTTCGCTGCTCCCCCCACCCCAGACTCACATTCCATATCAGTTTCTGGACTTTTTTCAGGGGTAGAACAACATAGAGCACATTACAGTACACTGTCCAAGAGCCAAAGCACTTGGCTGCCATCACCATACAAAAGCAGCATAATTAAGCTCTTGGAAAGCTTGCAGCATACAGATTGTACAGATTTGACAGAAAGCACTACTGGCCACCCACAGCCACCATGTACAACCTTCTAGGAGAAGCCCTGATTCCAAAGTAGAATTGCCATGGCCTGAATACTAATGGTGTGTTCCTGGGAGGAGTCAGGGGATAGTTCCCAGTGGGGAAAAGGCAGAGTAGACCCAATTCTGCTCTCTTGAAATATACAGCCATTGCATGTGCTTACAAGCCCCCTGCCAGCAAGCAAGGAAGACAGCACCACACGATCTCAGACCAGACCTAGTCTGCAGCTGGTTCCCACAAACAAAAAGCAAGAGCTAAAACTTACAGATGGATCATGTAAGTTAACTCGCAGATTTCATGTCAAGGCACATGGATGACACACAGCAGCATATGATGATGTGTGAAGGGCCCAGCAGCAGCTCTCTAGACAGCCTTTCTTGCTTGTTCAATAATGGCTGGGGACTTGTTTCTTCTTGCAGGACATCACCAGGAACTCATTTCCCGCCCACCCGCCTAAGTTGCCAGTTGTTCTTCTTTACACTGTGATTCCTTTGAGCAGCAGGAGAGATTGTTTCAAGCTTTCTGCAACTCTCACCTGTGTTCCCTTTGTGTTTGCTTCCATCTCTTACCTTTCCTCCATTTGCTTGGCCTCATGGGAGCTTATAGATTGTCTTCCATAGACATGGTATTAACAATGAGTCCATAAGTGACTGTGGAGGCCAATTCTGGACCCACATGTCCTTCCACAGTGGGGACATTGGTTCCCGGGTGGGAGTTGATCACGGTGTGGATTTGCAAAGTGTGCCTTTCTCTTAGCATGTTTCTCCCATGTGTTCTGAGTCTGAGTGTCTTCAGAGCCCATGACACCTTTGGTAAAGGCTGTTCTCCAACTTGATCGCTCGTAGGCCAGTGTTTCCCAGTTGTCGGTATTTATACTACATTTTTAAAGATTTTCCTTGAGACAGTCTTTAAACCTCTTTTGTTGAGCATATCGGCATACAGGTGGTACAGCACTGCATAACGTCCACCCCCACCCCCCAATAGTGTTAACTTTTGGTTAGTCACACCATGGCCATGAAGAGCACAGGAACTGACATTTAGAAGGAATTGAGGATTCTAGAGGGGTTTTTGTTTTGTTTTGCAGGTGGGATAAACCGAAGCTGACAACCTAGATTCCCATGGAATCTAGCACTCTCTGAAGAGCCCTCTCACCAACTCTGCATTCCACATTTCTATGTAACAATGTAGAAAGTATCTAAGGCAGGGACAGCCAACATGGTGTCCTCTAGGTGTTGTTGGACTGCAGCTCCCATCAGCCCAAGCCAACATAATCAAGGATGGTGGGAGATGTAGTCCAACAACATCTGCAGAGCACCTTGCTGGCTAGTGCAATCTGAAGCATCCTTTCTCCTTTTGGGTGCCAAGAGGAATCTTAAGACCTCCATAAAAATCTACACACCTGTTTTATTTACTTTTTAAGTTAAGGAAATTGCTGGACAGAGAAGCATACATTATCTTTCCATCTTTGAGTTGTAATGCAGTGGAATAAGAGGGACTTGCTTTTGAATTAATATGAACAGGATGTGGCTGCATTTCAGTATTTTCATTAAGATATGTGGTGGGGTAGGAAGCCATGGGAGTGTTTTTATCAGTCCCCATCCTCCTTCATTCAAAGGCGTTGGGAGTCATCTAAGATCCCGTCGTTCCTTGCAACCCATGTGTGAACTGCAATGTCAGCTTCTGCTTATATCGTCAGTACATACCCTGAATAAAGCAGCAGCGTCAAGAAATGCTGAGTAAGCCCCAGGTACTTAACACTCCCTCCTCCATTTAATGAACTGTTTCTTTATTATTTTGTAAAGCTTGTATAATACACATTTATAGTTTGCAAAGTACTCAGCATCCAGCCTCATAGGAAGGGAGACCTCATTTAGATTAACCTGTGACTTCGGCAGCAGGTGGTAGAATGAACCAACTGCTTCAATTACTGCTTTTTTTGCGCATGTCTTTCAAGTGTTGCTAAGATTATCGGAGGAAACTGATTACATCCCCTTAGACACTATTGTTGGCACAATGATTAAGCTGTTACTTTTTTTTCCCCCAAAAAAAAGAAGAGGGGAAAAAAATTAAAGCCTGGAAACCTAAAGAGCTATTTGGCATGAATCAAAAGCACTCTGTTTAGAGATCAGGAAGATAGTGGGTATCATTGCCCTGTAGCTTATCTCCACACATACAGCTCCCTGGTGGATCCCTATGATAAACATTATTTGGAACAATTAGCTGCTGCTGACATAGAATCCAGACACAATGGCTGTGGCCAGCAGCACTGAGCCAAAAATGACAGAGCCAAGAACCATAAAAAACCAAGACCAAGCTACTCTCTCCTCCCCACCCCCCCACCCCCATTCAGCGGTTGTCATAAAACCCTCCCAGTGCTGTGTTTGCATAGCTGGCTTCACTGATATGGCACTGAAATACAAAAGGAGAAGCTACAGCACTTGTCTTTGTTTAGCTGAAATTACAAGTCATTGAATTAGTATGTCATCTTTATTGTGCTGTCATGCAGCAGAGGTGAGAAGGGAGGCACTCTGTAATGGATGGAAGGGTTTGATGGCCTGAAAGACAGCCTCACAGATGGTTGTCGATATAAAACAGTTTGCCCTTAAAAAAAGAAGAAGAAAAAGAAGGGGAGAGGTTGCATGGGAAAGGTCTCCACTGATTTGAATGGTGGCGAGTGACAATATTTATATGAGTCTGATCACAGCAGAGTCCAGGGCTGAAAGGTGAGCCCTGAGTTTGGCTGGGAATGAGAAGATGGAAGTGCATGCTAAGCTGTTTTTTAAAAATTAAAATGTTAGTGAGCCAGCATAATCCAGGAGGTGAAGCAGTAAAGGTCTCACTCCGAAAGATGTTGCCACTATCTTTGAATTGGGGCAGGGAGGAGGGATGTTACCACTGTGTTGTTCTGCAGTGGCAGCAGAATTTTCATAAGAAGAATCCATGCAGATGGGAAACAAAATAAGCCAAATGCAAAGGAAACATGTTAAACCTTTTAAAAAGAAATTTGAGAATCATTCACTTTATGCCTAAAAGCAAAAAATAAAATAACAAAGACAGTACAAAGGAAAGAAAAATAAAACCTCAACGTTCTTCACCAGAATCCTGCATTAACTATATATCTGTAGCTAGCATTGTTTCATAAAACGGTAATGCAACATCATTTGCAGCTTTTTTCACTATTATATTTTGCGTATGCTTGAATAGCAGGGCTCAATTAGCTTCCAAATAAACTGAATTGCGAAGTGCTGTAGTTGACATTGAAGAGGCGCTGTATCAAAGAAGACTTTTCAGAACACTTCAACTCACGAATTACTCTGTTCAGCAGCCAGAATGTTCACGATCATTCCACAGCAGCTTAGAATGGACAATGGGTGCCAGTCAGTACAACCAAATCCCTTAACCCATTACAAGATGTGAATAACTACAATATAGCTTTCTATGTTCTCGGTTTTACTTACGTATTTTGACTTAAGTGGTTGGAAAAGAGAAGTGACATATTTAAGATTAGAATAATTTTCAGTTTATTGGGGCTGATTCATATATGATGACAGAAGCCATGTGGAAGCCACAAGAAAAGCACTTCCCCACATACCCAGTCCATGCAGTAGGTATAAAATGGAGTGCATACACTACCCAGAGGAAGTCCAGGTGAACCAAGCACTGGACCTTTTCAACTGTTCTGGGACCTCCTGCCCACTTCCCCCATGTTTAAACCTTTTAAAAGAAGATAAAAAACAGGAAGACTTGACAAGCTGCAAAGTGCATTACTGCAGTACTAGCAAGACCACAGACACTCACCCATGACCTTAATTATCTTGATTTGTCCATATGCAATTTTGTGTCCTGGTCCTGTTTCCCCCACTTCATTGAAATACTTAGTAGCAATGCCCCCAATACACCTCCTGAGCTATACAGTCGTACCTTGGTTCTCAAATGGAATCCATTCCGGAAGCCCGTTTGACTTCCAAAAACATTAGAAAACCAAGGCGCGGCTTCCGATTGGCTGCAGGAGCTTCCTGCACTCAAACGGAAGCTGCAGAAGCTGCGGTGGACGTTTGGACGTTCCAAAGAATGTTTGCAAACGAGAACACTCACTTCTGGGTTTGTGGCATTCGGGAACCAAAATGTTCAACTCACAAGGTGTTCTGGATCCAAGGTATGAGTGTATTGTGCAAACACTTTATCTGCATAATCCTATGGACTCCTTAGCTCCAGCCCAATATAATGAAGTCATGAAACATAATCCTATCATTTCCCATTACTACGGTCAGCCTCACTTGTCTGGGGAAATGTTGTTTGGAGGAGGAAAATTTAAGTTAATTTTATCCTTAACGGCAAAGCAATATTGTGGCCTTCGAGGTAAACAGGAAAGAAAGTTGTCTTTGAGTTGAGGTATGCAGCAAATTGTTCCGCCCCCCCCCCCCCCAGATTGGGAGGGAAGGAACTGTTATGTCTTTATGGCAGGTTTAGGGGAGGACCACTCAAGAGTGCTGAGATCCAGTTTTTGCTCGAGATGTCAAGTCCACTGATTAATTGGAGGAATGGGAGCTAAAACTATGATTAAATATTCAGCAGATTAATCACACTGATTAATCAAATAAAGTTTGCAGCCCTTCTTGGCAGGTATGGTCCTATTGCGAAAAGCCAAGGCTAGTAGGTCAGCGTCAGGAATAATGATTTTTTTCTTTTTTCTTTTAGTATACCTCACCAAGCAGCAGTAGCTGCAGTCCTTTACAAATGGCCCTCCAATGCTACAGTAAGTGAATGCTGCATCTGTCCTTGACATCAGGACTTCTGCTTTGCTTGGTGCTAGGCTGATAGCTTCTTTGTAATTGAGACATATCTCAGCAGCTCTACTAAAACAATGCATTTTCTGGAGTCTACGATATACTGAGTTAATGTATGGAGAATAGCCAGCTATTTCCTGCCAAACAATGTGTCACAGTTTGGCATGCACAGCTCTATTAGTCTAGTGATTTTATGTTGCAAATTATTTTAAAGTTGATGCCTTTGGTTTTCAATTCATTTCAACACACTAGCTAAAATGATTTTCACTCAAGGAGATTTAGTTTAGGCCTGAACCTCATGTTCACTGCTACAATTAGTATAAGGCTGAAGACCCATCCAATAAAATCTGACTTGAGGAGGACCTGAATGAATCGGTTATCGATTCTGGGGGGGAAATGGTGTTGTCAAGGTTGGAGCAGAGGCAAGCAATTTTTATCTGCATAAAACTTTGCAGAAGTGTCACAGTGAGAGGCTAAAAGTCAGGCCTATCATCAGTAGTTGGCAACCTGGGTCAACCACTAGGTCCCACCAGCGCTGCCTGACTGTGGACCCCCAGATGAAATTTTCCAGAATGTTTTGGAGTAAAATTATTGGGTGTTCCAGGGCACTGTGAAGACACTAAAATTTTAGATCCTATTAAACTTCATAGGAGAATTTTATATAGATGTAGAGCAATTTGCTCCAACATATTTTCAAGCTGCTTCTTGAGTTCAGGTTTTAAGAGCAAAAAGTCATGAAGGAGGACTGTTGCACTCTAAAATGTGAAGAGCTTCAATAGAAGAGGTTTGTACCAGTGAGCATCTGGAACCTGTTCTCTTTGTTTTGAAAAAAATTGAAAATGTCAGCTCCCAGCCATGCTTGGAGCACTGCTGCTACCTGTTCCACTGCCTGGAATACCCAAAGGAAGTCACTGGCATGAGAAGTGGCCCACTTAACCCAGGGTTCCGTGAACCTCAAGCCAGAACTCTACTTAAGATGCATAGCCCTGCTGGCGAAGGGGGGCAGAACATAAAAGCCCTTGGAACAAGTGAAAAATCAGAGGTAGCTGAGATTTTGCAAATACAATGGCAACAAAGAAGTGACTCTTGCCATTGTGGGGGTAGCATGCAATATATTAGACACTCACAGGCCTGTTTTGAATACAATACTAAGCCATGGCTTTTGCATGAACCCTTCCTGGCAGCCTAACTCTAGTTTGTTTACTACCAGCAAATTGTGATCGGAAGTCATGACTTGTTGTTGGCTTGAGAATTTTGGTTTGTTTTAACTATGGATTGGAGTTATTTGTAATTGCAGCATCCTTCCTTAGGTGGGATATTATCTGAATATCCCACCTAAGACACATACCAGACTTCAAAGGCTTAAGGAAAAGACAGATGGAAAACAAACCAAATTTGAGAGAAATTACCCATGGTTGTTTGATCCTCTGTGAGACAACTTGTGACTAACTTGCAATTTATTAAACAAATTGTGGTTTAGTGTTAGGTGCAACCAGAATACTCTATCTTTCCTCACAGATAAGTCTTGAAGCACCCAAATCAGTTCATAGCTATCAATACTCCTATCACCACAGTAGCATTTAGATGGGGATAGTGTTTCATATTTCAGTAATATATGATTAAGGTGTAGGGATTTCATTGAGGAAGGACATGAAATCACTCCTGGATATATTAAAAAAATTAAGCTGCTGTGTATTTTCTGAGTTGTTTCTTGTTAGTTTGTAATACTTCATTACAGCTATTGCAGTGATATTATTGCAGTAAAAAGGTCACCTTTTAAAAATTGAATTGCACTTTTGGCTTGTATATCTAGGATGTATACTCATTTATTTGTTTGTTGTAAACCACCCTGTGATCTTCAGATGATGGGCGATATATAAATTTAATTTTAAAAAATTGTTTCTTGAGGAATAATCATGATTCCATTGAATTGTGAATGGGAAGGGAGATTCCACTTTGCCCTTCCTAAATGGTGCTCCTTAAGCAGCATCCAAACTTTCTGCCTACCTTTAAAAGTTCCCATTTCACTGCAAACTTGGACCGCACCCAGAATGTTAAGCAGTTTGGCCCCCATTTGTTGTCCAATATGATTCTAGGCAGTGTGGCTCAAATATCATCACAAGTGAGAATCACGTGTCTCTGCACTTAAGATTCTTTTGGAGCCGTGCTAACTGGATCTGTGAATTTGCAGTGCTAAAAGATGTCCATAGTCTAATGCCTGAACATCTGCAGCAATTGCCCTGAAAGAAGCCCTTTCTGATTATGTGGTATTAACTACTGTGGGCTTCACTTATGCTGTAAATCATAAACCCAACCAGCTGGTTATCCAATAAAAGTCTGGTAACCATTTGCCATGGATGGCAATGACTCAGGCTCCTGCTCGCATTGTTGTTCTCTTCCAATGAACAAAATGAATTTTCACCACCCCAACACACAGAGAAGCAAGGATTCATTGTTGTAGATTAGTGTAATTTCAGCACTCTTTTTTATATGCAGTCTCGTGTGTGTGTGTGTGTGTGTGTGACAAAGGTAAGGAAAAAAGAGCGACACATCATTTAGTAGAAATGCCCCTATTTTGTCTTCTACAAAATGTGCATAAACCACTGCTTATTGATCATTTAGACAGCGCTTTTAGTGCAGCAAATGCTTTAAAATTCTTATCTCATCTTTGTTTCACAACAAGGTTGGCGAGTTTTTTCAATGTGCATTTTTTACCACTGAGGGAACGAGATAGACTCCTGCTATCGACGGCGCCCGTAGTTGTGCTGGGATTTGAAACCAGGTGGCCCAGGTGCAGGTCCAGTGCTCTCTTCACACTGACTCCCAAAAGGTATCAAAGTTCAAGGATATGGTGGCGATTAGTGCAGATGCTTGGATACAGAGCATCTGTATAAAAAGAAAAACAAACCTTGGGTTTTTCTTCATGGATATTATTGCCGTTTTTAGACAGGTGGTAACAGATGTTGGGCTCTCAGTAGGAAGCTAGGAGTGGGCTCCTGTGCCACTAAAGACAATTTAACAAGCTGCTTTGAAGAAAATGCAGCCCAAATAAAACATGCTTACAATGTTTCTTGAAACCACCTTTCGTCTTGTGCTGAGCAGGACTTGCTGTATGGCTAGTACAGGAAGAGCATTGATGGATAGCGTTGACTTTGAACCGTATAATATTGCGGACCATAACTTAACTAGTGTCTATTATTAAGCCATTGCTTCATTAAAGTGAAAATCATGCCCAGTTGTGAGAGTGTTGAAATGTATCTTCCTTTATATACAGTTTTTTTGTTTTGTTTTGTTTTGTTTATGGGGGTCTGGACTAATGCAGTGCTAATGCAGACAATAATGTGGTCACACACTCAAACTGAGTTACTGAAAGACTTATTTGAAAGCATCTCCTATATGGGCCAGACAGCCTCAGTTTTAGGAAGGGATCAGAAAATACAGAAAGTAATTTATGCTAGGGGCTGAGGAAACCTACAAAAAAATGAACTTAATGCTCTCTGAGGTGTGCGGAAAGGATAATTGCCAACAGCAGCTGCACAGAATTCAAAATAAAATGTAGGCAATGTAATACTGAATTAAATTAAGCATGGAGCATACAGGGGGCCCAGCGAAAGGAAGAGTGCATGTGATAAGAATAAACCTTATTATCAAAATGTTAATACAAAGGATGCTTTCATGCCTGGTATGGTAATGAGCTAGGTCACACCTGGCCACATCAAAGTATTCTGAAGAGTATAATTGACAGATATCCATCCAACTTCAAGAGGCAGAGCTCACTGACACCTGGGAACTTTGAGACATTGTAATGCTGAGGGTCAGACAAGGACTGTGACAGCCTGAGAGAGATGTAGAACTCTTGAAATCCAAGTGTCACATATATATATATATATATTTGAGATGTTTGTTCTTCTTTCACTTCATACGTCTGGACCTATTCTGTGTCACCAGGGAATCCTAGATGAATCTCAGTTTCTGAGCCATTTCCTTTGATTTCACTGTGATATTGTCTTGTTTTTCAAGTAAACATTGATTTATTGAGGGCATGTTTGGATCATACGTAGTTTTAAAGAAATAATCACGGCAGCCTATGCTTGTGGACAAAGGAAATAAAACCCTTACCTGAAGGCAAGAGTCAGAAATGGATCCACCCTAAGGGCTCTTTCTGAATGTTCTTAGAAGTGCTGCCAAGAAGATGACTGATGTGAATTATGAGTTTTGGTGGATCCCAGAAGGAGTGACAAATTTCAGATTTTAATGGCAACCATATTCCCTTTTATCCTTAGGGCACTCTACACCGTATGGTTATACTGGTTTCTTGCTCAAGAAACCCATAGCGTGTATGAGCCATACACATGAATGTGCATGGATCTTTACACCTCAATAAATGTACAGCTGAGAAACCAGTTTTCTTGCATGTCTGTACCTTAAAGTTGATGCATGTGCCTATCTTTCCTTGAGGCCCTCCCACCAGCCTCAGCCATCATGAGGAAGGATGCAGTAATAAATTTATAATAAATAAATAGCCATCCATAAAAAGGTCTGCAACTTTCTTCTTGAATTCCTTCCAAGGGAGACATTCCACACTGCTTCTTTGCTTGGGTGTTACTGACAATTCAAAACTTTAAACAATTTTTTTTTAAGCTTTCCAGTAAAAAAAAGTGTTCTATGGTGTTTATATGCTTTCTGCTAGTATGGTTTTTTTATCGTAAGCCTGATCTGTTTCTTAAAAAAAATATATCATAAGGTTTTTCAGGTTTAAAAATATTATTTCTGTGCCACTGAGAGTATTTCCCCCCCATAAATAGAAAAGCAACAAATGTATTTCCAAATAAAAAAACAAAAACAAAACTAGGTTTGGGATCTATGAGCAGTGTTTGGGAATATATTCATGTGAGATTTGTGATGAAGTCGCCCCCCCCCCCCGCTCCATCTCTGATTAACTCTCTGTGGATATATAGTCTTAACGTGGAACTAACTAAGTTTGCAGGACTCCAGGTAGCCAGTACTGCCTTAAGAAAAGAGCTTGCCACCTCAGCTTGCTAATGTGGTCAGAAAGCAGGCCTTTCCTTCTAACTAGTTTCTAGAAAATCTTGTGGACTTCTGCATTTTGCAAAAATGTTTGCATCTATGGATATGTAGCTGAAGTACAGATCTCAATAGAGCTACAATTATGTCACCTTTCCATTTCATCTTGTTTTTCATTAATTCAGTATGGTATCTTGGCTTTATCTTCACAGTATCAGGCTTTAGACTGTCATCCTATACTCATATACCTGAGAGTAAGCCCCCTTTCATTCAATAGGATTTAGTTCTGAATAGGTGTGTAGAGGAGTCCTTTGTTAGTTGGTTTTACATGAAGGTACACCATTCAGTATCTTGCTGAAGGTATCTAGGTCTGGGTGAGCATACCTACATACACTTACCTGGGAGTAAATCCCATTGAATTTCTTGGATGTAAGTAAGCATGCGAGGGGTGTCCTCATCTTTATTCAGGTTGATTTCTTTGTATTCTTTTATCTTTGAATCCCATTGCTTTTTTAATTACATCCATATGGAATAATGGGCAATGAGTACAGTGATACATTTTTGAGTGCGCCATGTCTTAGTGGCATTTGAACATGTTCTGTATTCCCCCCCCCAAAAAAAGTGTTCTTCTTTCTTTGGAGGTTCAGCAATCTAGGTGATAATTCACAAACTTTAATGCTTGTTTGTTTTCATCCAGGATCTCAAAGGCTTTAAAACATTAATTAATGGACTCATCACCATAGTAACTAGTGATATATACTATAAACTATGTCTGGCAACATTCATTTGTGACATTCATCTTATAGAAATTGACAATCAGAAAGGCAGGTTAAGGTTTTGTGTGCGTGCAGCATTGCACAGTGAAAGAATAGCTAAGCCAACAATGAAATCTAAGACGTCTGACCTTGTTAAATGTCTTTTTCATTAGATCGTACTGGTGATTGGGAAGGTTGTTAGCATTTTGAATGAGAACTATTTAATGTTTGCATTGGAAAAAGGTAGAAAGTGACCCTGTTTACAAACCAAAGTCCAAACAGCTCATGATATTTTCCAGTCACAGGACCACAGGATAAATTGTTGACAATATTTTAATACTAAAATGTGAAAATGTAACTTGTGAATGAACAGGACAAGCACCACCTTCACTCGAACTGGTCCACTGAACCACACATTACATGGTTCAGAAGACTGTTGTGTTCTCATATACAGTGGTACCTTGGTTTACGAACTTAATCTGTTCTGGAAATCCATTCTTAAACCAAAACCATTCTTAAACTGAGGCGCGCTTTCCCCAATGAGGTCTCCCACTGGCGGTGCCCTTCCACTGTTCGGATTCCATTCTTAGATCGAGGTAATGTTTGCAAACCGGGACAATATTTCCGGTTTTACGGAGTTCATCAACCGAATCGATCGTAAACGGGATTGTTCTTAAACCGAGGTACCATAGCTGTATTACAACTGTAGCTGTCACTATCCTGATCCAGACTGCCACATAGATATGAAGAAGAAGAAATACTTTATTGTCACTGTACCACTTGTTTACAGTGAGATTAAATGAGCCCCCTCCCCCCACAATCTCTCAGTCCTTGTTACACTCTGTGTGCTGTCATATGACCACCAACCCTGAACGTCAGCTGCAATGTTGCTGTCTTCCATTCAGCAGCCTCACAGCCCACGAGTAGAAACTGTTCTTTAACCTGTTGGTGCAGGAGATTAAAAAGGTGCTGGCCAGGGTGTGAGTAATCCCTGAGAATGTTCCTCGCTCTTCTGAGGCAACGGTCCCCTGCGATGACATCTAGCGGACTCAGGGGACAGCCCATGATAGCATGTGCTGTCTTCATCACCCTCTGTAGGGACTTTCTGTCCATGGCTGTCAAACCAGCATACCACACCGTAATACAGTATGAGAGAACACTTTCTATCATGGACCGATAGAAGGAAATAATCAGTTGCTGTCTAACATTGTTCTTTCACAAGACCCTAAGGAAATGAAGTCTCTGTTGGGCCTTCCTAACCACCTGGGCTGTATTGACCTTCCAAGTAAGGTCTTCACTAAGATGGACTCCCAGGAATTTAAAGGAAGAGACTCTCTCCACACAGCCCCCCACCAATATACAACGGAGCTAGCTCCCCTCTCTTCCTCCGAAAGTCCAACATCATCTCCTTTGTTTTGCCAATGTTTAGGTGCAGATTGTTCTCTGAGCACCTTTTGGATATACCTATAGAGTTCTTCATTAGCAAAGTATTCCCATTCATTTAAATACTGGGCACTGCTCGATGCAAACAGTTAATATTGTCTCAGCCCCAGACCCTAAGTCGTTGGATTCAGAGACCTTGAAGACTAATAGCTCTGAGGAGGAGATGAACCCACATCCCAGCCCATCCTGAGGAGACCTTCTGGTACACATTCTGCATCCACCCACTCCGCCCCAGACCTCAAATATACCTTTGCCTATGGATGCTGAACAATGGACTATTGACTGCTTTGACAATCAGTAATGTCCTACAGAGTTTCCATCAACTAAGTCCTTGAGGTCCAAAATCCTGCATCTAGAAGGAGCCAGTGGCTGCAGCAAAGGACTATTGACCCTTTAACTGGTGTGCCAAATGTATTGTTCTGCCTTCCTTTGGATCACATCAGCAAGGTCAAGAAAGGGTGGGTCTTGTCATCTGGGCAGCCCAGGACCTCCATACATACTGCCCAGGCTTGCACCCTGGAGAAGTCACTTTGGTGCTAATGCAGAAGTTATGAGTTACTGGTCTCTGCAACACCTGGAGGCCATTGTCTCTTGAGACAGACAGATGCCCTCAACAACTACAGCATTCAGAAGTGTATCTGGAGAAGTGTGCATGCACACGAAAGCTCATACCAATAACAAACTTAGTTGGTCTCTAAGGTGCTACTGGAAGGAATTTTTTTATTTTGTTTCGACTATGGCAGACCAACACGGCTACCCACCTGTAACTAGCATTCAGAAGGTGGGGCTTTAGGCTTGAACTTCTGGACCAGTCTAGCGATCTCTGAAAATTACAGCAAGTCAGTGCTAAAGTAACTACTTCATCCTGCTACCAGGGGCAGAATTGTTGCCTGGAGTTCAAAGCCACCTGCTACTGCATTCTAATGAAGTATCCTTCTTACTGTCCAAGGTCCTGAACCAACTCACTTGGGAAGTCCTGCTACTGCCTCCTACCATCTCGTTTGCCTCTTCCTGGTGGTGGAGATTGCTATGGACTGGTATAATCTCTCACAGTGAGCAAATATATACTACCTAGTAGTCATGGGTTAAAAATGAAAGAATTGTAAGGTCTGTTTGAAAGACTGGAAGAAGAAAAGCTATATTGTGTAATACTTCTCTCTCCAACCCCCCTCCCCTGACTTCAGGATTGTGGCATATTTAAAGCTATAACAGAGAGAACTAGGATATCCTTACTATCAGGCTTTGCACACAGTGCGGGTATGGTTGGATGAGGTGGTTTACAGTACGGTGGTACCTCGGTTTAAGAACAGTCCTGTTGACGAACGATTTGGTTTACGAACTCTGCAAAACTGGAAGTAGTGTCCCGGTTTTTGAACTTTACCTCAGTCTAAGAACGGCATCCGAATGCTGGAAGAGTACTGGCGGTGGGAGGCTTCATTAGGGAAAGCGCACCTTGGTTTGAGAACGGTTTCGGTTTAAGAACGGACTTCTGTAATGGATTAGGTTTGTAAACCAGGGTACCACTGTACTAATCATACTTTTCACCCTATATCCATTACTTGTCTGATATGCAAGATGCAATCAGCAACTGGAATCAATGGGAGATTCCCTCCTCCAATTGATTTCAATGCACTGGGTATTCTATTTTTTAAATGTTTAAAGAACTAATATCTTCATAAAAGTAAATGATGATACAAAATGATTCAGGAATAATACAGCTGGCCTTTGAATAAAAGGTTGCTTTTTTGTATCTTTGTCACAGGAAGCAATCACTAATGAGATGCCATTTATATTCTAACACCTGTTTAATAGCACTTTCCTCTTTCCTCAAGAGCAAGCTGTTTCTGGATGTTTGCACATTTCTATGTGTACCTATAAGGATTATTTTTCCATAAACAATGGTGTGCAGTTCTCAGCAAAATGTTTTAGTTAGAAAGGAACAATGCAGTGGGAATGGCTTTTGTTAGTTTTATTAGCTAAGTTCACACAAGGTCTCTAAATTCTACATAGAGCATTCTAAACATTAATTTACAAGGAACAATGAATTAATGAAAGCCATCTGTTTAACATAGCTTCATATTTAGCAACAAATTAATGAAGTATTGCATTGTAACTATTACACTGCCATCTAAACCCAAATTTAAACAATTATTAATCATTCATATAACATTTTAATAATACACAATAGTTTGTAGTTATTGTGCCACTGTAATCCTAGGATATAGTTACTATTACAGTTGTTAGTCCTGCTGTACATGAAGAGAGCTGATATTGCAGTGGCCCTCTAGTTATCACTGTCATAGTTGCACCCAGCCTATGCTTACATAGATATAGTTTTATGTGAATCAGTACTTGCGCATGGATACTATATAAGCAGGGGTGTACGAAGTGAGGGGCGGGCCACCCCGGGTGCCACTTGGGGGGGTGACAAGATGGTCCCTGCCTCCCCCCAGGTGTAGAGTGGCCGAGGGTGTGCAGTCACTATGGGTCCGTACGGGCTGCCTCTCACACGGCGACCACATGGGCTGCACATGCACAGTCCGTACGGACGCCATGCATGCGCCACTGGGCATTTCACCCCGCCCCTCAACGTCCCTCCCCAGGTGCTGAAGAGGGTAGGGTTCCTCTGCCACTGTATATAAGTAGCCACTGAAATTTCTGCAGAGGTTCCAAAAGTGAAAATGCCAGCATGGAAGTCATGTGTATAGTATTCAAGAGATTTGCACCTTCACATGAGTGTGGCTCACTGGGTTGAAGAATCAATCCTACGCCTGTGGAAGAATCCCTACTTTATACCCACAAAAGCTGCCACCACATGTGAAAAATTTCCTCTGTCCTGGCACCAAATGAGGGGGTCCTTCTGCTGTGACATCATATGTGAAAGATCCTGCTTCTACCATCAGCCCTATGTTTTTGCTCAACCACTATGCCACCCTGTGTGCTGAATGCACCTGCTTATTTTATTCCTTCTCTTCTGATGCCGCCAACCATTTCTGAAAATATCCCATGATTCTCCTTGTAGGCATATTTAGGCATACAAGAGGCAGAGCAGGATTTTTTTAAAAAAGTTTAACCAATTATGACAGTATTAAACTTATTCACAGTAAATATAAATTACCACTTCACAGGTTGAATATTAAAGGTTTTGTACAGTGCTTGCTTAATTGTTAAGACAGTACCATAACCTTAAAATGGTGCGTACCACTCTCTCACTTCCATATCTTAATTAAATGCTTGTCCAGTTTCTTTTCCCTTAACTTCTCCCCAGTAAACAATCACAGGTTAATTTAAACCTGAAGTCTTTCTTCTAGTCAGGCTCAAGATTCAGCACAGAAATGCAAGCCAGGGAAGAGATCACAGCTTCTTGAGTCCAACTGCTTCCAGGAGACTCCCCTCCCCCCCTTGAAGGGTTATTTAAGACATTCCTTTCCTCTTCAAGTGTCTGCCTTCCTGAATTTAGTTTTCCCTTGTCTTCTTTCTGTATCCTCTGGAGCCACTCTGCTTCACTGCCCTGTTTCTGACCTGTTTCAGGTCTTTCACACATAAAAACATATGAATATACTTGCTGGTCCATCTAGTTCAGCATCCTATTCTCACAGGTTAGCTGCATGTTCATGGGAGACCATTGTGAAAACAGGACTCTCCTCATTTGCGATGTCCAGCAACTGGTAATCATAGGCATTTTGTCTCTGATGAGGGCAGTATAACATAGCCATCATGGCTAGTAGTCATAGATAGCTTTATCCTCCATGATTTTGTCTAATCCAATTTTTAAACCATCAAAGTTGGTGGCCATCCCTACATCTTGTGGGAGCAAATTCTAGCTATGTGCTCTGCCTGTCCTGAATCTTCATTGGATGATCCTGGATTCTAGTATTATTAGTGGGGAGTCTCTCTGCTTACTTTCTACACAACATGCACAAATTTATTTACCTCTGTCTTCTTGTCATCCCCTCCGCTTACTCACCTTTCCTCATAAGGTAGTTTCTCCAGCCCCCTTCATCACTTCGGCTGCCCTTTTCAGAAGCTTTTCCAGTTCTTCAACATCCTTTTGGGCATGAGGTGACCAGAATGGTGAGCAGCATTTCAAGTTTCATCTCACTGTAGATGTGTATAATGGCTTTATGATATCAGCAGATTTATTTTCATTCCCTTTTCTAATGACCCCCAAACAAAGATTTCACCTTCTTTGCAGCTGCTGCACATTTGGCTCCAGCTTTTCCTGCTCCCGGACCCTGTTCAAGAATCCATCTGACAACTGCTACCCTTTAACAGGGCTGTGCCTGGCCTTTTATTCCCTCTAGCCAGAACCCTTCAACCAATCTAATGTTATGCTCTGGTGGACTGACCTATAGCGAATGGCCAAGAATGGAGCTAGAATGTTCAATCCTGTGCCTGACTTTTGTCTCACTTTTTGATGCACCTGTCCTGTGTAAAATCAGAAGAATTCTAATCTCCAGGACACTTCACTGTAAACCTCTCAGGTGACAGCTACTTCCTTCTCCATAGCAACTGCATCAAAGCTCTGCTGCTTCCTGGCAGGCTGCCAACTGCAGGCCACAACATACATTGTACCTCATAACCTAGACTAGAGGAAAAATTACCAACATTTTAACCTCCAATCCTTAAATTATGTGTATGTAAAATAATTCTGTTTCATAGGAAAGTATTCTTTTTGATACAGCATGAGTCTCCATAAACCATCAAACCCACATACTCCTGAGATTATCACATTCGGGCTGCCATTCATAGAATCATAGAATCATAGAGTTGGAAGAGACCACAAGGGCCATCGAGTCCAACCCCCTGCCAAGCAGGAAACACCATCAGAGCACTCCTGACATATGGTTGTCAAGCCTCTGCTTAAAGACCTCCAAAGAAGGAGACTCCACCACACTCCTTGGCAGCAAATTCCACTGTCGAACAGCTCTTACTGTCAGGAAGTTCTTCCTAATGTTTAGGTGGAATCTTATTTCTTGTAGTTTGGATCCATTGCTCCGTGTCCGCTTCTCTGGAGCAGCAGAAAACAACCTTTCTCCCTCCTCTATGTGACATCCTTTTATATATTTGAACATGGCTATCATATCACCCCTTAGCCTCCTCTTCTCCAGGCTAAACATGCCCAGCTCCCTTAGCCGTTCCTCATAAGGCATCGTTTCCAGGCCTTTGAGCATTTTGGTTGCCCTCCTCTGGACACGTTCCAGTTTGTCAGTGTCCTTCTTGAACTGTGGTGCCCAGAACTGGACACAGTACTCCAGGTGAGGTCTGACCAGAGCAGAATACAGTGGCACTATTACTTCCCTTGATCTAGATGCTATACTCCTATTGATGCAGCCCAGAATTGCATTGGCTTTTTTAGCTGCCGCGTCACACTGTTGGCTCATGTCAAGTTTGTGGTCAACCAAGACATTATGTGTTGACATGGTCTAATCAAATAATGGCTTTTCCAAAGCTACAAGGGATTCTGCATGGACTAAACCCATTCTGTTCTCTGCACACCCAGAAGCCCGAAGCCATGCAATCAGCATTTTATTTTGGGTTTAAGAAGAATTTCAGAGGAGGACTAAGGGTGTTTGTGGGGGTGGGGTAGGATTTCAATTCTGGAAGTCCCTGAGCTGAGTCCAAGCCACCTGAGCCATACGAGCTAAAGCCAATCCAAATTTCGACTTAGTTAATAGCTTGGGGGCATTCAGCTCAGCTGCTAGTTTCCTTCCTCTTTCCATTTCCAGTGTGGTGTAGTGGTTAAGAGCGGTGGACTCGTAATCTGGTGAACCGGGTTTGCGTCTCCGCTCCTCCACATGCAGCTGCTGGGTGACCTTGGGCTTGTCACACTTCTCTGAAGTCTCTCAGCCTCACTCACCTCACAGAGTGTTTGTTGTGGGGGAGGAAGGGAAAGGAGAATGTTAGCCACTTTGAGACTCCTTAGGGTAGTGATAAAACAGGATATCAAATCCAAACTCTTCTTCTTCTTACTATTTTTACTGCTTGTTACATTACAGGTAGCAATGAAAAGAGTAAATGCCCATCAGCAATGGAAGGTTCAAGCATGCACAGAAGCCTTTGTTGAAGAGAGTTGGAAACTGGAGCCCCTAGATTTCCAATGCTCCTCTGCAACTTCTGAATTTGGGCACATGAGGCAAAGGAGGAATAGGGGGCAATTGGAGATGAGAGGGCTATTGATGGTGGATGGAAGTATTGGAGAATTCTAAGAGAGATTCTTCCTTCCTTTCTTTCTTTCTTTCTTTCTTTCTTTCTTTCTTTCTTTCTTGGCAAGGCAGGTTCCCTGATGACATGGAGAGATGCATACATGCTTAAGCTGCTTTCAGATGGTGAAGGCTGGCTTGCAGGTCAGGGGCAGAGCCCTGCAGGTAGGTCTTGCTTTCATGCCACCACCTGCCTACGTGCATTGTTTCTCAACTGATACAATGTCTGAAAAAGGCTCTCTTCTCAGCCTAACCTACCTTACTGAGATGTTCCAAGGATAATAGATGTGTGCTGCTCAGAGTTCCTTGGATAAAAGGTGGAATAGAAATGTGATAGATGAGATAGATTTTTTTTTAATGTAGGACCATCAAAAACTCCCTATACTGAGTCAGGCCCAACTTTAGCTTAGTACTGTCATCACTGACTGAAAGTGGGTCTACAGGATTTCAGGGAGTCTTTCCTTAGCCCTAGCTGGAGCTGTCAGGGATTGAACTGGGAACCTTTGAATGCACAGCATATGTTCTACCACTGAGCCAGAGCCCTTCCCCTATGTGGTTGTCTTTTCTTTTTCCTAGTCTTTTAAACAAAACAAAAACACAATCAACATTATCCTCTCCCCCCCCTTTTTTTAAAGACTTACCTATTTTTGCTGTTCTTCTTTCCTTGCCCTTCCACTTCTCTTTTCCATCCCCTTATATGAAGCACTTTAAGGACTTGGGGAAATTGCTATATAAATACTGAGGATTATTATTTTATTACTGAATTCATGGCATTCCTCTTATTTCCTGCTTAAGATGTTCAACACAAAGTACACAGAGGTGATTTTGTTTTGAATTTACAGCACATTGTGTTTCTGTTCCTCTAATTTATATTGTAGTGAGTGGTGCTGTCTTGCAGTCCTATTCTCTGGAGCCTTTATTTATAGGAGGCTGTAGCCTAAAGAACACAGGCTTAATCAGAATGTTCTGTAATTACCCATGGCTTTATTCAGATAGGATGATACATGCCTTCCACCGTGTGAAAGGAAATAAGTATATTCATTTCCTATCCCATTCCCACCTTGTATTATAAAAGCTAAATATCCATTCTGTAAATAGAGATGAATCAGCAATCCGTATAATATCCATTCATCATACATATTTCACAAGGAGAATATTATAGTGACTGAAAAGTTCTTACAAAAATAATATGGAAATCCAGAACTTGATGTGGAGTGTCAGAGAGCTTCTTACTATTATTTACCTTATCAGCTTTTGCTTTCTGAAATCAATGGAAGGGCATCTAGTTCAGCTAATCCATATTTCTGAGTATGAAATTGAATTTATAGTCTGTAGTATGTTGACTACCGCTCACATTTAAGGCATAATTGATTTTTATTGAAAAGCCAGCAGGCACATCAAAAATTTCCACAAACCACAAGGATGTTATATTTTACCCTGTTTAGATAATAGTGTTGCTTTATTTATCCTTCAAATTTGAAGCTTTTATATTTATATCGGCAAATGTTGGGAAAGTGTGACTGATGCCTTGTGAAACCATCAAGCCATACCTCTGATAACTCTACAGTACAGAAATAAGCAACTTTATATTCTGAAGGTAAATGCCTATGGTTGGTTTGTTTTAAGAGCAAATGGAATAATAAATCTAGTGTGCACACACACACACACACACACACAAAGAAACCATTTTATGTCATGTAGGAAAGTTATTTTTCTTCATTCCGACAAATAGCCTGCACCATTACTTTTCTCATCGTCTCTTCAGCCTCCTCATTCCTGGCTCTATATCTTCCTTAGCCCCCTTTTCCCTTTAACTTACCAAGCATATGTTTGTAACTGATTTAAATTGCTTATATAGGGAGAGTAAGAGAGAACAAACTAATCCATATTAACAGTTAAAGTTTCCAGGGAGTTGCTTTCAGGTTCTAAGATAATCATAGACTAAATTTCAATAATGACAAGTGCTTCCAAGTGAGTTTCTTCTCCACCAATTTAAGTGTCGACTTCCCATCATTCATTTAGACTCCTTTAATTTCTCATCCTCTGTCTGCTCTTTGCGTTGGTGTTGCATTCCATGTGTTGCTGCACTAGTAAAATGTGGCAGGTCCAATAACATATGTTTGGAGACATAATACAATGTCACGAATATATATTTAAAAATTGAATAGGAAAATTCTTTCCTAGTCATTATGTAGACCAAATGTACATTATGTGTTTGTGTACTTTTGGAGGAAGCGAATCGGAGGCTATGAGAGATAGATAGAGTTGCGATGGTGGATGGAAGAAAGAAAGAAAGAAAGAAAGAAAGAAAGAAAGAAAGAAAGAAAGACTGAAGAGTGCTCAGAACAATTTGTCAAATTCCCAGGAAACATGAAGAGATTATATATCAGATTAAAACCCTCTTAAAAGAAGCAATATGCTTTTCACAAAATCAGGTTGTTTTTTTCAAAGCAAAATGTGACAAGTACAGGCAAATCTTGTTAATAAGGGACAGGATTTGTACCTGTACTTGTCACCCAATCCTCTGAAAAATTTTCACCTCAAACCTGTCTGCAGGTGTTCATCTTTCTATCTTGCTCTTCTGGTTTCAACAATGTTTCTGCCTTCAGGATTACAAATTCCTACATTACATTTCATTATTGAGCATCTTTATGCACACCCAGTTCCTATATCCCTGCAAACCTAGATTATAATTAAACAGTAGCCTTTTAAAAAAGAAGAAAAAGTCTTGGCACTGTGGGTTAAACCACAGAGCCTAGGGCCTGCTGATCAGAAGGTCTGCGGTTCGAATCCCCATGACGGGGTGAGCTCCCGTTGCTCGGTCCCTGCTCCTGCCAGCCTAGCAGTTCGAAAGCACGAAGTGCAAGTAGATAAATAGGTACCGCTCCAGCGGTAAGGTAAACAGTGTTTCTGTGCACTGCTCTGGTTCACCAGAAGTGGCTTAGTCATGCTGGCCACATGACACGGAAGCTATACGCCGGCTCCCTCAGCCAGTAAAGTGATATGAGTGCCGCAACCTCAGAGTCGTCTGCAACTGGACCTAACGGTCAGGGGTCCCTTTACCTTTACCTTTATGCACACCCAGTTCCTATAGATTATAATTAAACAGTAGCCTTTTAAAAAAGAAGAAAAAGTCTTGACTCCCTGATGTGGGGTGCTGCAGGGTTCTGTGGTGGGCCCATTGTTTTTCAGCATCTTTATAAATGATGAAGGTACTGAGGGAGTGCTCATCACATTTGCAGATGAAATCAAACTGGGACCATCACTTAACTCAGCCTAATCCACCTCACCAGGTTGTTTTGTGGATAAAAGCAGGCAACCCATACACACCACTCTGAGTGCATGTAGAAAAGATGGGTAACCATCCTCAGAACTACATGAGCTAGGACTAAACTACTAGAGAACAGCTCTTTCCCTTGCTTGTTTACCAATATTCATAGCTTTCTACTATGTAGATATTATCCCCACCCTGCAGATGGAGAGTAGGAATAGAGAAGTATCATTCATGCAATATTCAAAACTATGAAACGCACTTTATGACTGAAAGATGTATACACAAACCATTTGTTATATAAACCAATACATCCTGGTAATACCCCTGAGGCTGTAATACATGATTCCTACCTTTAAAAAAAATTACAATAATGTCAAGATGTGAGTTCCCTAGCATTCCACAGCAATGATATACTAAAACTTGCTTTGGGCTTAACTGTGAACAAAAATGGATGACACCAATATTGAACAAAGATATAATGAAAAGGGAAGATGTGAGCTATTTCTTGCCATAATTTGGGTAGTTGGGTTTCTCCTATAAATGGTTTGTCATGTGTCCTCTAACTTTGGCCTCATCTTTGACAAAACAAAGTTTTTATTTATATTTTTTTTAAAGTTACACTTTGTCTATTTTCAAAGAAACTCAAGGTGCTTTACAAATCAGAAGACAAAAACAAAATGTAAAATATATAACAATTCCCAATAAAATCACAAATATTGGCATCAAAGCCTAGCTCACATAACAAAATCCAAAACAGCTATCAAAAGTAAGACATCAAAGATAAACCAGCAGAAAGAGAATGACGAGGTAAAAGCTTTTTTAAAACAGACACATTTTTGACAGTACCTAAAGCAATATGGAGACTTAGCTTGATGCACCTTATTTGGCAAGGCATACTACAGATGGAAAATATAATGCACAACTTAATTTTGTTGTGTTCATCAGTACCACAAAAGAAAAGGCCCTAATTCTGTTCATTGTCACATATACTTCCAGGGGTCAAGGAATCCAGAGTAGAGCTTCAGTTTAGCATTGGAGTGTGCAGGGAAGAATGTATGGAAGAAATAGTCTAGGCTGGGTATTGGGTTGGATCCAGGCTGGGTATCATTAGCATACTGATTATTCTGCAACCCAGTCTTCAATATGACCCCTAAATCTCTGGATGACCTCACCTAGCCATTTTATGCAGATGTTAAATAGCATAGAGGACAAGATGGAGCCTTGTAGAACCACATTGGTCAGTGGCCAAGGTAAAGAGAAACAGGTTCCCAGAATCACCTTTGGACTTTTCTATCAGGAATTAGTGGAGTCACTACCACTAATTCCCAACCCTTTGAAATGACCCAGAATGATACTATGGTTGATGGTGTTCAAAGCCATGAGAGACCCAACATGGTTGCACTTTCCCATCCATCTCCTGGTGCAGATAATCCACAAGGGTAACCAAGGCAGTTTCCATGATGAAACCAGGCCAAAAGCCAAACTAGATGTAAATAAGTAGTGTCATACAAAAATAATTGGAGCTGTGCCACCACAGAGATAGAGAGAGAGAGAGAAACTCCCACAGATAGTTGTTAAAGACTGAACTGTAGTTGTTTAGATTAGAGGTGTCTAATGATGACTTCAGTAGAGGAAGTGGAGGCCATATTACAGCCATAGAAGCTCTGTGGCTACTGGAGGGCACATAAAGATGGAACTTAACATATTATTTATTTATTTTATCTCACTACTACCACCACCATGATACTCCATGGAGCTCCAAATGGTGTTACATCCAGACACTGACCAGTTCCAGAACTGCTTAGCTTCAGCAAGGAGGCTGCATTTTGTGTACTCAGGAAGCAGATTGATGACTCACCATGGACATGGGAGGAGCATATGGAAGGAATCTAAATATATTTTGTTTTCAAGCTGGTTTTCATATGAAATGAGCCAGTCTCAATGGTCCAAGGCTTCTGTCTGTACAGGCTCAGTAGTACATAGTGAGAAGAGAAGAAACAGTAAGAAACCCTGGATCCACTTGGAGGCTTCCTTAGGTCTTGCAGCAATCATGCTCAAGCAGTTGTACTAAGGTGGCAGGTGTCCCTCTATTTCCTTTAAAGAACCTATTCTCACTTCCTCAAATATTCTCTGTTCTCAGTAAAACATTTTCTCCCCAAATAACCCAGTGTGAATAAAAACCAATATGTGCCATCTCAAAATGTGTCATCAGTGTCTAACAACTTAAAGTTTTTTTTTCTTTTTTTGGCTTATTGGTAATATGCATATTTAGATTTGGGTAACAAGTATTTTAGCAAAACCCAGTTAAAATATGTATTTGGATAATAGCTGATCAATCCTATACAAGGTACATATTTCAGCAAAGATGGATACATATTACTTGTTAAGAACATATAATGTTGGAACTTTTATTCCCATTATTCTTAAAAGGTTAAAAAAAGAAGATTGTTGAAGGATAACTACCAAACAGATAAAGACATCAGATGAACTGGCTGTTGTGTGTTGACTACAAGCATTCGACTGTATCCCAGGGTTTCTTTAGATGCTTGTATATTGAACAATTTAAAAGACTGTATTGGTTCCAGTAATCTCAAATTAAGAAGCAACATTTATGTGCTGTGCATATTTCAGTGTTCTCTTGGTGTGCATTAAAGAGGAAGTATGACACAGCTAGTCTGCTTGTCAACAGGAAGATTTTGAGTCTAAAATGTGCCACTACAGGAAAAAAAGGTGCAACATAGTTATTGTGGCCTTGCACCAATTCAAGGAACTCATTTACGATTCCTAGACCTGCTGTAATGAGGCTCTCTTGGGAGCATACAATATTTGGTGGTAAAGGAAGTCATGCTGATAAGCAGCTAGGATGACTCAGTATGATAACACATATGAGTGCCAAAGAACCCAAATAATTGTATACAGGAACTGGCTTTGTCCTTGTGATTGTCAACCATGTTGTTGTTTTGGGTTTCTCCCGTTCACTGCATTAATGAGGAAACAAGGGGCCAGTAGATATCTCTTCAAACGATCACTAGAATATATTTTCCCTTTAGAGACACTCAGAACATTGCAGAATTATGTCATGATTTAGCATTTTAAGAATCATATCTTAACTATTACAATAATTATAATTTGTGTAGTGACATAAATACACATGGAATTTAACTGGCAGCACAATCCTGTTCATGTTTACTTAGAAGCAAATCCCATTCAGTTCATTGCTGCTTCCTCACCGTAATGTAAACAACCAAGAGAGGTCTCTGTCCCCAAAGAGCTTATACTATCTAATAGCGGGGATGATAAAGGCAAGGCTAGAGAAACATCAGGGAGATGTGTATATCCGAGAGAACTGGAGAATGAAAGCTGAATGTGTGCAAATACACTTGTATCTGCTTAGGCTTTGTTGTCATTGGAGTCGAAACTAAAGGTTTAGACAGAGAGGCATGAAACCACATAGGCATTCTAGGTAGGGAAATCCACGCAAAAAAGGAAAAGGTAGACAAATTGGTGATTGAAGGAAGCCTGATGGTGACAGAGTTGAAGGCGTTCACCAGTAACTTCTAGAAAGAACTACTTCTTCTTCTTTGGCGATCACTTGTAGCCAAGTAAGATTGTCTTCCATAAACATGGTTTTAACAGTGAGTCTGTAAGTGACTGTGGAGGTCAATTCCAGATCCGCACGTCCTTCCACAGTGGGGACATTGGTTTCCGGGTGGGAGTTGATCACGATGTGGATTTGCCAAGCGTGTCTTCCTCTTAGCACGTTTCTCCCTTGCGTCCTGAGTTCGAGTGTCTTCAAAGCCTATGACACCTTTGTTAAAGGCTGTTCTCCAACTGAAACGCTCGTAGGCCAGTGTTTCCCAGTTGTCAGTGTTTATACTACTTTTTTTAGATTTGCCTTGAGACAGTCTTTAAACCTCTTTTGCTGACCACCAGCATTACGCTTTCCATTTTAAAGTTCGGAATAGAGTAGTTGCTTTGGAAGACGATCATCAGGCATCCTCACAGCATGACCAGTCCAACGAAGCTGATGTTGAAGAGTCATTGCTTCAACATGGGTGATCTTTGCTTCTTCCAGTACACTGATATTAGTTCGCCTGTCTTCCCAAGTGATGTGTAAAACTTTTCGAAGACACTGTTGATGGAATCTTTCTAGGAGTTGGAGATGGTGTTTATAACTGGTCCATGTTTCACAAGCATATAGTAAGGCTGGCAGTACAATAGCTATGTAACCAAGCATTTTGGTTTCCCTGCGAATGTCCCAGTCCTCAAACACTGTGCACTTCAATCAGGAGAAAGCCGCACTCGCAGAGCTCAGGCGATGCTGGATTTCAGCATCAATGTTGGCCCTTGTGGAAAGATAACTGCCTAGGTAGGAGAAGTGATTGACATTTTCCAATGTTACACCATTGAGTTGGATTTGTGGCACTGTAGAGGGGTTATTTTGTACTTGTTGGTGCAGCACTTTGGTTTTTTGGATGTTGAGTGATAGGCCAAGCTTTTCATAAGCTTCTGCAAAGATATTTAGGATGATTTGGAGGTCATCCTCTGAGTGTGCGCACACTACATTGTCATCAGTATACTGAAGCTCTGTGATGGAAGTTACGGTAATCTTACTCTTTGCTTTCAGTCTGTTCAGATTGAAGAGCTTTCCATCTGTTTAATATATGATTTCTACTCTGGTGGGGAGTTTCCCTTTGACAAAGTGTAGGATCATGGTAATGAAAATAATGAATAGAGTTGGGGCAATAGCACAACCCTGTTTAACACCTGATCCCACTGTGAATGGTTCACTTTGAGAGCCATTGTTATCTGTGATTGTTGCTGTCATATTATCATGGAGGAGCCAAATGATGTTTACAAATTTATCTGGGCAGCCAATTTTCAGAAGGACAGTCCACAGGGCATTACGATTCACAGTGTCGAAAGCCTTAGTCAGGTCAATAAATGCCATATACAGGGGTTGGTTTTGCTCTCTTCTCTTGAAGCTGTTGAGCGGCGAAAATCAGGTCCACTGTCCCCCTAGAAGGCCGAAAATCATTTTGGGATTCAGGAAGGGTCACCTCAGATATTGTTACGAGACGGTTTGCTAAGATCCTTTCAAGAATTTTGCCGGTGCAGCTAATAGAGAGATGCCCCGATAGTTTCCACAATCAGTTCTGTCACCCTTTTAAAAGAGATTGATAATTGTGGCATCCCTAAAGTCTGCTCGGATTTCTTCTCTTTCCCAGATTTTTTCGATGAGCTTGTAAAGTCACAGAAAGAACATGGTGGCCCTGACTCTGAGGAACTTGCCAAAGGAGGTCTCTCCCTTTAAAGTCTACCACTCTCTCAGATTTCTCTCCTGTTCTGTTACTATTAATAGGAGAAATTATTTATACAGTGCTATTTACACATAGAGCCTGCCCATGCCATGTGTTCTGTTTATCTCTATTTGGCCACCCATATGCTTGCTAAGAGTTTGTGCATGGTTTGTGAGGTTATGGTATCACACAGCCAGCTCTTCACATCTGGCAATAGAGATCTGTACAGAAAACAACAGCAGCAAAATGAAATGACTAAAACAGCATGTCTGGGGTGGAAGAGAATGGGGAAAGGCTTTGATATGTCACCCACTGAAATAAGCCTCTTGTTCCATAAGCAAAACATCAGAGCAATGAGAGTATGTTGTGACGCAAAGTTAATGAAAAGGAATTGTTAATTTAAGTCTTTGTCCTTGATTGCTGCAATGAAATGTTTTTATTGCTTCTTAGCATCCCCCTACCTCACATTCGAAGTCCTTTGCTTAAGACATAAGTGATATTATGAAAGTGGAATAATAAATAGGTGTTTCAGCAAAGTGAAACAAATTAGCTTTTACTTACCAAAGAAATACTGAAATTCAGACCTTCCTCTGAAGCTAACCCACTGATAGAGAAGTCATTGAAGCTTCTCCCGCACCCCCCTTCCCAACCTCCTTTCTACAAATGCACACAGATGGGTTGCAAGAGAAAGATGACAAATGAGTTGTGTTTGCCTAGATTAATGGGTATTATCATGTTAATGGATGTTTATGGTGTAGTTTGAGGGGATCATGTGATTGTGCAGAAATGCTAGTCTTAACTGCAGCCCAAGTAGAGAGAGAAAGAAAATCCCCCAGAGAGAATATGCATGCATTATGTTTAGTATGTTTTTGGCCTCTGTAATGAGCCACAGCTAATCTGAGGGACAGGGAAAGGAAGGACCAGGACACACTTGATTCACACTTAGACCATGCCTTCCTTTCTCTGGCCTGCATGCTGGAAATGGTTCTAATGTTCCTTTCTATTGCTTTGTTAATGCAGCCACTCACAATCCTCTGTCTATGCCATGGCTATCCCTTCTGAAACCTGACATATTGATCAAGAGTTTAGCCTTCCTAACTACCTCACATATATCAATTGTGGTTGATAATGTCAGGTTACATTTGATGGAAAGACAATCCTGCATCCCACCAGGATAGTTTCTGTGACTTAAAAGACTAGGCACAATTATTCATCTATTCCAGTTATTCCTTTTTTAAAAAAGAGCTGCAGATTTATGACACTAGGTTTTAGTATGAAGTATTAATTGGTGTCAGGACTCCTGTACCACTGAAATATGAACATCACTGTAAGGAAGAAGAGAGATCTTAAAGCAAATCCTCTGGTATCTGAATTAGAGCTGAACCAAAATTTTCTGAGATATTTCTTTCCATTTATTTATTTACTTTTTGACATTTGAATGCTACCGCATCAACAATGTTCTCCTTGTGCCAGGGCTGGAAAGCTGGATATTATGCCTCTGCACAGTGGAATATAAAATCAGACTTTCAGTGCTAAAAGACTTTAAAACATTTTTGTTGACATAGCACATTTTATCCACAGAACATTAAGATGTGCAAAAATGTGTGTTGGTGAGCAGGAAACGTATATTGTGAAATTACCCTTTCAAAAATATTTTGATGATGCAGCCCACCAGCCTCAAATGCTAGCAATTCATTTGTTTGGCATGCTCAGTGCAATGCTGTTTAAAAACAGGGTATATATTTCCTTTGTCATATGATAACGGGTATTACAATTTACAAGTTTCAAATGATTCATGGAGGGTTTGGAAACTCCCTTGATACGATCTTTTTCTAAAATTGGAAAAATTGTGGCTTAAAAAAAAGAAGAAGCTTTAGTGTAAAAACAATGAAAAAATATTTTTAGGGAGACTCCCCTAGAGGAGGAAGCCCTTTACAATGACATTGAAAATACAATAGCTCCCAAAGTACCTTATGACAGGAACACCGAGGTGAATAAGCCATTTACTGGTTTTGGTACATAGGACGCAAAATAGCCATATATATATATATATATATATATATATATATATATATATATATATTAGCTAGGCCAAAATTTCTCCGAAAAGACTTTTCTGTTAATTTTTTTCAGAGTTTCCCTTTTAAGTCTCCCACTATTAAATCCCACAGAGAATATTCAACAAAACTCTACTCTTTCCATGAATTGGGTGGGGAATTTCAGGATCCCATTTTAACAACAGCCACATTCACACAGTCTCCACCCCCATGTGACTATTACAGCAGAGGGGAAGAAGAGGGTTGAGTCCATGGACAAATCTTCCTGCTACACATCCCCATTGCTGATTCCGTGGCCCTCCTGTACACTGAGAGCTGAAGGCCTGCAGCATGCAGCCTTCTCTGCTTGAGTTGGTGAAATATACTCGGAGTTGAGTCTGGATTTCATGCTCTTTATTCAGCTCATAGTAGTAAATGGAAGTTCCCCCAAAATATCTGCATTATATACATTATTTACACAATGGGCCACACGTGATTGGCTAATTCTGGGATTCTCCTGTAGGCCAATCAGGTTGTGGATTCACTTCCACCTGGAGCTGGACTGGGTGGCTCCTGCGGACCAATCATACTGCTGCATTGTTCTAGGACCATCCAGACTGCTGCATTCTGGACCCTATTGTTCTAGGACCAATCAGACTGCTGCATTCTGGGTCCTATTGTTCTAGGACCAATCAGACTGCTGCCTTTTGGATCCTATTCAACTCAGTAAATAACAGTTGGCTTTCAGTGTATGATGCAGAACCCTGGAAGATCAGGTTTTTAATCATACATGGAGTCTACTCAAGCACAGCAGTCTTTTTTCTTCAGATGTTGGTCTCTTACCAAAATAGTGCCTTTTGGACTGTGCAATCAAAGGTCTCAAAGGATCTTTAATCATTTTTGGAGGGCTTTTCAATGTACTGAAGTCGACCTCTCTGTTTTTTGCTTACCAGGAACTGCTTCAGCTCATACCAGGTGGGTTGTGCAAATGCATTGCCCTGGGCTGGATTGATTTTATGTTTGGCGCACTACGGTTAGGCATAGTGGCATGTCAGCTGCCAAATGTAGCCCTTAGTAGAACACATGTGGGGAAGCACATGACTAGCTTAGCTTGAGGTTGAAATAGCCCAAAGGCAGTATTGCCCTTGATTGGCCTTTACAGTTTTTTAGCTAAAGTGGTAGATTGAATTGGCTCTGAGGCAGCTTCTTGCCAATTTTTCTCTGCACCGAAAAAATAGGAGGAAAAGGTGCCAAAATCTGACCTCTAGATTCTCAAGAGTTTTCTTCCCCTGCAATAGGCTTCCATTTTTCTGCCTCATTCTCAGGTCTTTAGAATGTTGGTGGGTGCAGATTTTTGAGCTAACCTTAACTTTGTGAGATGGCAAAGGGAGTTGTATCTGCGATGGCGGGGGACAGGGAGACATGGCAGGAGTTACCACATGATGTAGTCTCTTGGGCTTTATGTAATTCAGTTGTATACACCCAGGAAAACTGTTGGCATGCAGAACCCTGGTGGGATGATTTGAAGAATGAGGAAATTCCCCAGTCACCTCAAAAGTACAGTGGTTCCTTGGTTTACGACTATAATCTGTTCTGGAGGTCCCTTCGTAAACCAAAACAGGTCGTAACCCAAGGCGCGCTTTCACCAATGGGGCCTCCAAAAAAAATGGGTCGTAATCCAAAAAAAATCACAAACCTGGACGTGCACTTCTGGGTTTCAATTGGTCGTATTCCAAAAAAAATTCACAAACTGGGACGTGCACTTCCGGGTTTGAATTGGTCATAATCCAAAATGGTTGTAAACTAGGCTGTTTGCAGACCAAGCTACCACTGTACTGTAAGGTAATGTTTGCACGTATGAGAATTTCACCAGTATGTCTCTTCCCTTTGATACTGTTTGAATGCAATTTCTTCTGTCATTAACTGATGGAGAGTGGTAGGAAAAAACAAAACTGAAAGTAAAACCAACCCAACTGCTTTGTAGAAGTCGGGAAGTAGCCTGCAGCCAGGGCATGGCTGGAAGGATCTTTCCACTAACAGTTCTGAAGTCAAGCTAGCTAGAGCCTGTTTGGGCTGGAGAACATTTTTGCAGCTGCCAGAGCTGATGTGCTGTTGTATACTTTTCTGAAACCCAGAATGCTTGCTCTAGCATAACAAGCTACATTGCTTTCTTGCCCAAGAACTCATTATTAACATAATCCCCTAGCCAATAATTTAACACATACCAGTGATTAAGTACTCAGCATTAAGTACTGCACTGTGCAATTGCAGTACTTAAACACAATAAATTGCTGCACTCTCTTTCCTTTCAGATTCAGCCAAGGACAGATCCACAGGTTCTAAGAAACAGAAAATTGCAGCTTAGGAATAACAATTCTATGCTTCTTGTTACATTTCCAGGAAGATGATAATTTGCCCAATGAAAGTACACTTCCAGGAGCTGAGTTGAAGGATAAAGTGATCTCCTGTATGCATGAGTCAGTCAGTATCTGAGGTCCCTCTCCAGGTGCTCTGTTCAGTTCAATGGAGGTTCGAACTGCAGGCATGAGAAGCAGGATGTTTTTAGGCTAAGGTTCGAAAGCACATCAAAGTGCAAGTAGATAAATAGGTACCACTCCAGTGGGAAGGTAAATGGCGTTTCCGTGCGCTGTTCTGGTTCGCCAGAAGCAGCTTAGTCATGCTGGCCACATGACCCGGAAGCTGTACGCCAGCTCTCTTGGCCAGTAAAGCGAGATGAGCGCCGCAACCCCAGAGTCGTCTGTGACTGGACCTCACGATCAGGGGTCCCTTTACCTTTTACCAACACCCTGGAGTGCCATCGTTTGGAAGGCCAGAATAATCTATTTACGATATGCCTTCGAGCACTAGGGGAAGTCTTGGCTGTTTCAAGATGCCTGTGGGAAGGCTCAATCACTTTGTGTTGTGTTAGTCATTCAGAGTTGACTAACAGAGGAAGAAAAACAGAAGCCCAGCTTTAAGAAAGACCTTGGCTATTTATTTCCATGGTTAGGCAGCTTCTGAACTAATCCAGAAATACTTATTGCTCTTTTGCCTTGTGATTTTTTTAAAAAAAACTAATCTCTGTGTTCTGACTTGCAAAGAGGTTTGAAAGAACCTTTGCTATAGGAAGCAAGAGAGGTTAGACTCCTCAACAGGGTGTTCTAGTCTGCAGAAATCATACCACAGCAGGGGCCCCATCAGTTCCTCCCTCTTCTGTAGTTATTTTAGCATAATGGCTATTCCAGTTCAGGAAAGGCCATCATTCTCCTCTACTGCTTTATCCTTTGCAGGCATATAAGGGAAAAGTGGATGTGTTGAGGGACACAAAACCCAAACTTGGAGTCAGAGGTAATGCACCAGTAAATGGGCCGAACTAGGACCATATTTAGCAAAATTACATTATTATTTTGTGTTTTTGCCTTTCCCTTCCCATTACAGTGGTACCTCGGGTTAAGAACTTAATTCGTTCTGGAGGTCCGTTCTTAACCTGAAACTGTTCTTAACCTGAGGTACCACTTTAGCTAATGGGGCCTCCTCCTGCCGCTGTGCCGCTGGTGCACAATTTCTGTTCTCATCCTGAAGCAAAGTTCTTAACCCGAGGTACTATTTCTGGGTTAGTGGAGTCTGTAACCTGAAGCGTCTGTAACCTGAAGCATCTGTAACCTGAAGCGTCTGTAACCCGAGGTACCACTGTATAACCAAATATATATAAATATATAAAATATATTTATAAAATATATAAAATAAGTCAAGAAACATAAATATAGCCACACATGGGACAGAAATGAGTGAGATGGGTATTGGGGTGGAGAAGAAATTTACTCAGTCTGAATTTTAAAGTAAACCAACTGAATCCACCATTTTCAGAATTTTAGCAGGTTGGAATGCAGCTATCAGTTGGATTGCCCACTACTCTGAATGTTGTGATGTAGTTTTGGTGGGGGGCTTTAAGAGCACAAAAATGTGAATGTTCAGAAATGTCTATTTTAGAAGGAAATTTACTGACTGGCATACAAAATGTGTATCTTAGGGACAGAATGCCTATAAAATGTATGCAAAATGTGGACTCCCCCCCCCCCACTGCCTGTCCCAGAATTCACATGGTGTGCATGTATCTACATGCCAATGCTAGACATGTTTCACCCCAATCCAGCAACATCTCCAGGGCCTGATCCTCTCAGGATGGGCAGCCAAACAGCAATTTTAAAAGTGTTTCCTTTGCTAGGCTTATTCTACATGCTAAATAGTTCCTGCACCGATAGGGGTGAAATCCAGTTGGTGCTTTTATGTTTTTGCACACCTCTGCTTGTGGAAGATGATGATTTCCTCTTCCTCCTGCCACCCCTAGTGACACCTTTCATGCTGGTCTGGAGGTCCTCTAACTCTCTGGAGCTCATTTCCAGACAAGCGTTGTTCAATATTTTATTTTATTAGAAATAGAAGGTAAATAATGAGATCATATCTCTGTTTCAGCTGTTGTCAGAATGATATGCTTTGCCACAGATGTATCACAAAACTGTTAGTCTAATGTACTTGAGCACAGTTACAACAATGGGAATCGAACCAAGTTTTAATGGAACAAAGTGGGTTACTCCTGTGATAGACGGTTATTACCTGAAAGCTCTCAAAGGCAAGCCAGATGATTTTGTGAAAAACAACGCAAGAGCCCTGTGCTTGTCATTGCCATGCACAGTTCTATTATTGTCGCTTTTTTATTGTGTTCATAATTTGGAAGTCACGCAAAACAGAAAGAGAGCCATTTGTGTAATGACCAGTGGCATATTGCACCTGGTTTAGCAGAGACTGGTCCTTCTCATCTTACTTGGGGTATATATAGTCTAGTGAGCTGTTTGCCACAATTTCCTTAACCAGGATAATAAACAGAGAACAATTCTGCTTAAAAGCACAGCACATATCGTCATCTTTCGTGCCTTTTCTTTTCAGAAGGCTGCCTAAGGGTTTAAGCAATTTAGTTGTCTGACCTGCATCCTTTCTTTGCAGTCTGCAGTTCTTTTGTTTAAGATTAGTATGTGGGCAAACAGCATTCAGAGCTGTGTGGAGCTTATCAGCCCGTGTTCAGTCAACCAGAACCCCCCATTCTGTGTATCTAACAGGGGCCACGTTTAATGTTTCACAGTAGGAGCTTCGACGGTTTCCAAAAATGACTTGTTTATCAGATAAACTCTGTCCTTGCACTGACACACAGTGGCTCTTCAGCACCATCCTTGCCTGTATGAGAACTGGAAAGCAAGGTTTGTGTAATGCATAATAAGCGAGATCTGGGCATACAGTGTGGTGACACCAGCACTCTGCGGTACCACACAATCTTGCACTGACTATATACAGTAAAACAGGAGAATGTGGGAATATCTTGAATGGGGCGGAAGACAACCAAAACTTCCACATTTTTTTCCAGGAGATAATTTGTCATTGTAGAAGGAACGTCTAAGTGCAGTGTAACTAACGCCTCTTTCTGCAAAGCAGTCAGCCCAGAGCTGCTACTATGAATACAGAGAAAATTCAGAGAAGCTGCACACAAATGTGGGGGGGAAAAAGTTTATGTAAATGAAACCATGGGAAACTCTGCATTAAGTGAGACAGTAATATCCACATTCTTCAGAACTGCTTTCTATACCACAACTCAGAAGCTCTTTACATGCACAGCGCCTCTGATGCATGCCAAGGGGGAATTGCTTTCAGTGGTGGGACATCGTTCGGCACAGTGTCATCACATGGACTGAGCTGTCAGTTGTTAGTATGTCAGTTACTGGTGTGTCTGTGCATCAAAGGCCACCAAGTGCTTTAGGTTGGAGCCTCATCCTATGGTCTTAGTTCAGCTCAAGTTATGAGAAAGTTCTCCTGAAAGCAGTGGAACTTCAAGTAGTCATGATTAATTTGTTCCCTGGGTTTTCATGGGACTTAGATCAAAAGAAATGTGTTTACCCTGTGACTTGAATGTAGTGGGAACTGAGGCCTGGAGGACCTGCAGTTCCTCATCCCTGGGTTAGATACTGAGTAAGGTTTCTATGAACAGAAGGGCTACGGAAATGGTGAGCAGGTGATCTTCACCAATCCCATATTTAGTCCCCTCTGAGAAGATGTTCAAGGGCCATAGATGGCTGGATGGAGAATGAGTAAACATTTCCCCCCAATCCAGTCTAAAATCTCCTAGGATCAGAGTTTCACACATAGGAACTTTGGAGATTAGGTATTGCTGTATATTATTTTAATGCAAGAAATTATAATCAAACACAGGAATTGCATGGCCTGTCTATGTATGATTTAATAGAGATTTTTTGGGGGGCAGTAATTACATAAAATCAGATAGCAAGATCTTCATGGCTCTGAGGGACCAGACTGAGAGGATACCAGCTTTCTGTGAAATGTAGCTGAATAATTAATATTTTCAAATAATTTAAAAACTTTTTTTGTTTTTATTTCTCCCCTCATAAGTTAGTTTAGGGCCCTCTGTGCTAAAATGTAATCTCCTTACTGTGTTTCTCAGTTTTATATACAGTGGTACCTCGGGTTAATTACTTAATTCATTCTGGAGGTCCGTTCTTAACCTGAAACTGTTCTTAACCTGAAGCACCACCTTAGCTAATGGGGCCTCCTGCTGCCACCGTGCCGCCGGAGCACAATTTCTGTTCTCATCCTGAAGCAAAGTACTTAACCCCAGGCACTATTTCTGGGTTAGCGGAGTCTGTAACCTGAAGTGTATGTAACCTGAAGCGTATGTAACCCGAGGTACCACTGTATGTGCTTTTGTTATTTTTTATTATTTAAATAAGCATATTTTCCAAAGAGTCCAGAGCCACATCATCAGGGGTGGGAACTGCATATTAGAACTACTGTACTTCAGAAGGACCTGGTTAGGCCTGACATCTTATATTTCATACTCAAGAATTTGGCACATTTGAATCGGAACATATCTACTCCCCTTCTCTTCCTGCTGTTAAAGTTCTATCAGAGATAATTAAGTCTACAATCCTATGCAGCCACTTGCCAACTCACCCTTTCTCTCTGTGCCTGATGCTGATGGTGGGATGATGTCAGCAGCAAGAAACAACCACTGTCTGCTCTCAGCTAGGGAAGGCTACACATACCTACAAAGCAGGGATGGGGAACCTCCTTCTGTCTGAGGGTTTACATGCACTTCTGGACAGTATTCTGGGGGCCACATGCCAGAGGTCGGTGAAGCCAGAGGCAAAAGTTGGCAGAGCAATGAATATGGATTTTAATTTTCTACAATAGGTCAGGTTATACACATACTCCCACACTGACCTATATCCTCCATACAGATAAGGAAAAAGTGTTACTAGAGCTCAGGGACATATTCCAGGTAGGCAAAAACAGGTGGCCAGTAAGGGGTGGGGTATAGCTGTAAAAGGGGAATGGCTTATGGAAAATCCAAAGGACCAGACAGAAATGCCCGGATAGCCACATCATACCTGCCAAGTGCCCCGGAAAAAAATGGGACATCTCATTTTTTTCGTGCGAGATCTCACCAGCCATGTTGGGTGTCACAACACCATGAGCTCTTGGGCCATGCTGTAGCCCCCTAAAAAGTGCCTTTTTGGGGTCATAATCATGCACATGAGATCACACCCTGAAGAAAGCACTTCGGAGCACAGCATCTCAGAATATGTGTGTCCTGGTTTCAGATCCAGGTATGCCACATTTGGTCCTGGGCCTGTGGTTTTCCCTCCTTGCTGTAGTTACTTCTCCCTCCTTTTACACTGAATTCTTCACAGAATGAGGTGCTCAGCTTAAGGAAGGGAGTGCAGAAGGCAGATCAGATAGGTCTCTGGGTGATTTCCAGTAAATTGGCATGGGCAATTCCATTTCACCGCCAGAGGTGAAACAGGACATTGCCGTCCCACCATCCTGCTACTGTAGCCTCACTTACAGGGGTTGTGTGGCAGCAGCTTCTGGTGAGATCTCGTGAGAGTTATGTGAGATCTCGTGAGATCTCACTGGAAACTGCCATTGCTGCTTCTTGCTTCTCTGGCAGCAGCAGGACTGGGTAGGGAAATGGGCCCATACAAAATTTGGTGCATATTGGTCCAGAGATCTAGAGAGCTAAAGATCTTTCAATGTGGCTGCATGCATTATATGCATTTTAATGGATATTTAAAGTACATCCCTCCAAATAATAATAATAATAATAATAATAATAATAATAATAATAAAAATCAATCAAACAAACAAACAAACAAACTGTAGTTTGCTAAGGGTACTAGGAATTTATTTATTTATTTCATAAAAAGTGTATACTGGTAGTAGAAAACAAACAAATAATACAACAAAAACACCTCAGAGTGGCTGTAGCCCTGTGAGGTTCCCAGTATTCTTTGAGGAGGAAATTTCCTTTAAATCTATAGTGTGTATGCAGCTCTGTTCAAAGCTCAGATCTTCTTCGTCTCTGGATTCAAACCTTCAGGCAAAACACACTTTATTATGGGGGGAAATGGAGTAGGAAAGAGATTTGCCCCTACCCCAATCAGACTCAGTTCCCCACAACAAAATGATAAAGGGGTCAATTCTTACCTAAGGTTGTGAAATCAGACCTAACCCGATGCCTTGGAATTCAAATCTAAATCTTGTTTTCTTTTGTCCTTCCTATGATAGCATTTCTATTCTACTCAACAGATATGGTAGAATCCATAGTAGTATCCTGGAAGGAGCATGTTATAATTAACGTATCTCAATAATTAAGGCTTTCAATATTTTTAAAAAGGTTGAATAATAGCAAGCGCCCCCCTCTCCCCCCAATTCTTTGCAAAGAATGGCTGATTGCAAAAGCAGCTCATGACCAGGGAAGGCCTTGACACCAGGTTAGCAGATGTTTGTCCTCCCCCCTCATCCCCACCCCTGCTCCTCTTCTAAGCATTCAGAGAGGATTCGTTGGCATTAATGCAGGTTGAAAGGTGACCCCCAAATGCCCTGCAGGATAAGCATGTTGACTTTATTCCTTAAACTTCTCTGTATCCCCATCATACCTTCTTTATCCCACCACATTTGCCTGGCCAACTTTCCTGCAAAATGGGTGGCAGTGGCGATGCTCAAATAACCACTGGATATTTTTCACATTACCCAGCAAGATCTGCATTTGCTATGCTGTTCGCCGTTTCCCTATCACAAAATGCCCTTGTGCCATCTACCTTACATGGGCTGAATATTTTGGCCTTTTCACCTGCTGCGTTGCTTTGCCTTTAGATGCAAAGAGAAGGATTGGGGGTTGTGGGGAGGAGAGAGAGAGAGAGAGAGAGAGAGAGAGAGAGAGAGAGAGAGAAAGCAAGGGGGGAGGGAAGGGAAGTTGGGAATCCTGAAGCTCGGGGGGGTGGGGTGGGGGAAGGCAAGTGTTTTTAGCGTTTTCATCAGACATGTGTCCCCTCACTCTGTGACATGGCTGCTCCAATGTTGCCATGGTGAGGATTTCTAATCATCCCTACACATGACAGGCTCCTATTTGTCTGCACTCCCTTGGGTGTAAATTTCTAGGCTTAAAAAAAAAAAAAATCCATGTGAGCTATCATCCTCTGTGCAGATGTTTCACTGCTTTAGAATACCAGGCAGCTGCTTGTGCCACCGTCGACAGCTAATTGGAGACTGCATCGCAGGAACAGAGGCGTAATTATGGCATAAATACACATCCTCTGGTGCATCATTGTATCTCTATTAACAGAAAATTTTAAACAGTGTTCAGAGTGTAATTAGTGTAGTTGATAAAGTTGTAAAACATGTAAATAAGGGAAATAGCAGGTACGTGGCCAATCCACTACCCAGCGCTAGGGGATGCAGATTATTGCCTATTTAGAAATAATTAGCAAAGCTGCATTAGCAAAGCCTGTGTCCAACAGAAGCAATGCAAACATTTATTCTGGTAACAGCTCTTTCTGTGCTAGCCATGAAAATCTACTAATATTGGTAATTTAGCCCTCATTACCAGAGGATAAAGCATGAAAAGAGCTCAGACATGAAATATGACAAGTAATATTAATTTTTATTCCAGAGGAAAGGATGCTTTCTTGGGTTGCATGCTGATTTCTCGGCAGGGTCTCGGCAGTGAGCGTAGAAGAGGCAGTGGGCTGCTGTGTAGCTGAGGATGAAGGAAATGGAGCTGGCTCCCTGCTGGAGATTTATACCCTGGGGTGGCTATGACGGTGGCTGATGAGGCAAGCATGCTGCAGTTAGTGCCCAGTCAAAGCGCGGGTCACAGTTCAGAGCGAGATCGCAACTGTGGAACTTTTTGTCCTTACGGACTTGTGTTCTTAATTTTGCATTTTCAAGGCATTTTCACACCTCCTCTTTTCTCCCTCCCCCTCCTCTTGGTGAAATGATATTTATGGGGTGGGGAAGGCTTTTGCCTTTTTTTAAAAAAAGTTTTTCACAGTGTGTCTTGGTAATGCATAGCCTTGCCCAGGCATATTTGGAAAGGTGGTTGTATTGGCTTACACGTGGAAAGAGAAATGGTGTTCCAGAATTTAGCATATGATAAAGGGTATTCCCTATACAAATGTCATTTCCTAAAATGGGAAACAAAGACATAGGAAAATATAAATCTGAGATAAAACTGGAACAGGGACACAAATGTGTATATTTTCCCTAACTCTCTTCTTGTTTATAATCAATCTCTCTCTCTCTCTCTCTCTCCCTCTCCTCCCCCCCCCCCCCGCTCCCTCTCCATGGTAGAATAATACAGTTAATTCAACCCTAAGTTTATAGAACCACGTAGAAGTAATCTATAATCTATCATTTTAACAAGCACAAAGGATTGGTTCTTGACTAAGTTAGTGAAACTTAGTTGCCCCTAAAATCAGTGGGGCTTAGATGTTTGCTAACTTGGTTTCTTGGTTTAAATGATAACTGAGTTCAAATAATCAACCTGTCTAGATCTGGTCCAAAATTATTTTGAGAAAAGCATTTTGTGCACACACTTATAAGCAAGTTTTGGGGGGTGGGGTGAGAGAGGGGGGGAGAGAGAATTTCCCACAGAAAAAAATAAAATTGCATTTCCCATTCAGGCAAAAATATCTGCACTTAGTTGTGATTTCCTTCATTTTTTAGAATTCAGCACGACATCTCTTGCCAAATAAAGGTTGGTTTTCAGGTAACACACTGTGGATTTATTTTATTTTTTTACAAAACAAAAAACCAGGAGATGAAAAAGAGTTGGACAAGCAAGTGTACGAAGTCTTTACAAGTAAAAACAAGCTTTCAAGTTGTTACCATTTTTTTTTAGTCTCAAAGAAAACACAATGTATTTTTACAGCCAGAGACGAAGTAGTAATGCCAAAATTGTTGAATTAAGTAGATTTTGCTTCTTGCAGTTTCATACAGCTTTCTTCTTTAACCCACACCCACAGTTAAATGGCTGAACTCAGAGTTCTCTGAATCACTTTGGTCTTTGCCACATTCATCAAGGGCACAGAGAAGTTCTGAGGGTTCAAACCCTGTTCCTCTGACTACCAGCTTTCAGTGTTAAGTTGATTCTAAAGAGAGTGAGGACAAAAGGTGTTCCTTCCTGAATACTTTGTTGTTGTTGTTGTTGTTATCAGTAGTTTACTGGAGATTTATCTGAGATAACTATTTCCCCTCTCCCAACCCCCTTTTCGCTTCCCTCGCACAGTCCCTGCCCCTCACCTCTGACCTTGTCCTTGCCCCATTGAGATATAGACATTTGAACATTTTTTGATGGAATAACAGGTAAAGTAAAATAACCTAACCTAAGAATAATGGATGAGATTCTGCCAGTGGAAGCCCTTCGCTCCTCAAAATTGGCTCAGGACGGGGAGTCAGAAGAATCCCCAGAACGGTGTGTTGTGGGGAGAGGTAGGATCAATCCACCTTGCAGGCAGAAATGCTTGTCCTGGGGGAGCAGTTGCCTTAGAACGATGTCAAATTCCACCCAATATAAATGGTTACAGTTCTATCCAACTAAGTTTTACTCAAAGTAGACCTATTCAAATTAATGAACTTTGGTAGGTCCACTCTGAGTTGGACTTCCATTGGGTTCAATCACTTAACAACAACAACAATTTATTACTTATACCCCACCCATCTGGCCAGGCCTCCCCAGCCACTCTGGGAGGTTTCCAACAGGATATTAAAAACACAATAAAACATCAAACATTAAAAACTTCCCTAAACAGCGCTGCCTTCAGATGTCTTCTAAAATTCAGATAGTTGTTTGTTTCCTTAACAACTGATGCATCACTAACATTCACTACTGCTTCTAGGATGGAGTAGATTTAATGTGTTTATTGGAAATATTTCTAAAGCATTCTCCATCCAACGATGGTGAAAAAAGACAAAGAAATATTCAACGTGCAAATGTGCAATACAGTAACATCCTTCATAACAATTTACTGGCAGAGAAGCAACAAAAGGCTATAGCAAGGATGGGAGCCATTCAAATGTTCCTGGGACTCCAAATCCCATCAGATGCAGCCAGCATGCTAGTGGTCAAGGTGATGATGGGAGTTGTAGTACAGCAAAATATGGATGGCCACACATTCTCCATCCGTGGAAGAAGCTAAAAACAGTCTGAAGCAGCATAACCCTTTAAAATGTGCACACAATTAAAATGTCTTAACCTAGGGCAGTCTCAGTTATAGTCATACCTCTTTGAGGAGGACATTCCATAGTAATAAAATTGTCAGTGTTTCCCAAAGTGCTGATTTTTTATGCTTAACTTTTCTTCCACTAATTTTTTTTATGACTTTTAGTGTGAGCAGAGCCAGGCCAGCTAGTTTCCATAATTTACCTTGGTATATTTTAACCTATATTGTGTATCTGCCTAGCCTACCTTGGTTCAGTAGATTACATTTGTACTTCTATATTATTAATCTGATGCCTGTTTGCCATCACCAAACATCGCTGTAAATCAGAATATGAGAAGGTAAATCAGAAGGTTGGTATCTGTGCCCATTTTCTTGGATCAGAAACTCTTTCAGTCATGATAGACCTTTCAGTCAGATTCTGCACAGCATTCAGAAATCTCTTTCCTGTTACCTATCTGTTAAGAGATCAACTAAAGGATAGGGGAGGTTGTTGATTAAAAGCAAATCTATCTCCACCCTTATGTGTTGTCCTTCTGTATTCATAAATGAATTAAGTGCATTTTTTGCACATAAATCCAAGTTTACAATATTTTGAGGGAATGGTATATGGCAGGCCTTTAGCAAGCAATCCACAAACTCCATAAAATATTTATTTGACTGCAATCTTCAAACAACTTACTTTGTTAATCTCATTTATTGCAGTGGACCCCCATTTTCCAGAAGAAGTAGTTTAATGTTTGCTGCCTCTATCATTACCATAAAGAAGCTGTTGTTGGTATGTGGGTGTTTTAAAACTACTCTAATGTTTTAATGTTAATTGTCTTGATATTGCACTTTTGGATGCTGTTAGCCACCTTGTGTGCTATTTTCTAATAAAAAAAAACAGGATATACATTTTGTTAAATAAAAGGAATACCATTAAGTGTTCTGAAACTAGGTTGAACAAATGCAAAGGACGACGTGAACCCTATAACTTTACTAAGTGTCTAGAATTTTTTCACTGTCTGAATTTTTTTCCAGCAGGCGTTGTCTTCAATCTCTGCAAGACACAAAATGCTAAAGGTATAGGAATTCTATTCTCTTTTGCATCTTATCACTGTTTGAATCCCATTGATGTGAGTTGGAGGGTCTAACTGTTTAACACATACCTACCCTCTCCAGCTGGAATTAAAGAACTTCACTTTTGAATCATGCTCTTTTTAATCTAGCACATATTTTGGCTTTTAAGGGGAAAAAATATTTTTCTGCCTGGTTTTCTTTAAAGATATCTGAAAAAGACAATGGATATTAACTTTGATTTGTCCATCTCTATAGTGATCATATATGCACTTGTGATGGGCAGAATCCCTCTGTCCGTCTTCCCAAATCTGATTTGTAATTGATCTTTTAAATTGATTAATTAAAAGGAGGTCCTCTGGATATTCTCAATTCAATCAATTTTTAAAGGGGATTAATTACAAATCATTGAGGCCTATAGATTGAAAGCATGATGTGCCTAGAAGATTCCCTGCTGATCCTGGCACGATTAGGATCAACCCCCATCCTGAACAGACCCACACAGTGTCATCTACAGATGTTACAGACGGTCATGTAAAAACCACAGAAGGCTTCAGGCTGTAGTAAGACCTTGGATGCACCTATGTGCAAGGACCACAGTTTCATGATCCCTGCATGTGTGGGTTGAATTGTGCATTTGCCTGAACAATTGTCTGTGCTTGGCTGAAGTTTGAAGATTTTTCTTGGCCCTTTCTGCTGCTCCCTCTCTTCACCCAATAAGTAATGAAAAGGTGTAGTGGTGGCTAGGAGAGTCCTGTCTAGTAGTACAGGCTTTATAAAACCATAGACTTGGAAGGGGCTGCAAAATTCATCTCGTTCAACTCCCCTAATGAGGCAAGAGACTCTTGACACCCAAATCCCTGATTAGTGGCCACTCAGACTCTGTTTGATCTAAACCATGGGTAGGCAAACTAAGGCCCGGGGGCCGGATCCGGTCCAATTGCCTTCTAAATCCAGCCTGCCGATGGTCTGGGAATCAGCATGTTTTTACATGAGTAGAATGTGTCCTTTTATTTAAAATGTGTCTCTGGGTTATTTGTGGGGCATAGGAATTTGTTCATTCCCCCCGCCCCCATATAGCCCGGCCCCCCCACAAGGTCCGAGGGACACTGGACCGGCCCCCTGCTGAAAAAGTTTGCTGACCACTGATCTAAACCTCTAACAAAGAAACACCATCATCTTCCATGACAACTTATCAAACAGCTCATAGTGTTAGGAAGTTCTTCCTAATATTTAGAATCCTGGCCTTTTTCTTTTCTTTTCTTTTTTTGTAATTTGATCCCATTAGTTTGAGCCCTAACCTCTGGAACAACAAAAATTTATTCGCCATCATATCTCCTCCTAGCCATCTTTTTATCAAGCTAAATTTAACCAACTGTTTCAACTTTTCTCATAGGTCTTGGTTTCCAGTTCCCTTGACATCATTTTTTGCCCTTGTCTGGACACATCTGAGTTTGTCAATATCATTCTTAAACTGTTGTGCCCAGAGCATGACACAGTGAGATATGAGCAAACCAGAAAAGAGTGGCACAATTCTCTCTCTCTCTCTCTCTCTCTCTCTCTCTCTCTCTCTCTCTCTCTCTCACACACACACACACACACACACACACAGACTGGGTCACAGTGGCTGACCTACATTTTGGGGGCCCTGAAGCTTGAACTGTTATGGGGACCCCCTCACAACCAGCAATGAGGTCTTGGTAACCACTGCTATCTTCTTCATTTGGGTTGTTTACAACAACCTTTAAAACATCTGTGCTACTGACTCTCAAACTTTGGAATTGTTGAAACATATACAATAAAAAAACAAATCAATTTGAGTCATGTGGCTCAAACCACCTCTACTAGACCCATTTTATTTTTTTAAAGCTATGTGGACTAAAGTCGCATCTGGGCCCCCTCTGGGATTAGGGGCCGTGAAGCTTAAGTTTCATAATAGATGCACCCTTGCTGGCTCAACAGTGCTGATATCATTTTTTGCACTCTCCTCGGGGGCATGGTGAGTTCCTACACATCTGTTGCCAAGACAACAGCTTGCCTTCAGTAAGAAGGTTGCAGCCAGCACTTTCCACATCCATCCATCCATCCATGGTAAAGTGACCCTACCAGTCAGAGTCCCTGCTTCCATCAGTTGACCTGTGAGTCTCAGGCCATAACAGGACACCTAAACTGGTATAGAGTGGTTATAAGTGTAGCTGAAAGAAAGTGGCATGGCACCCCACTTCACCCCACTCCAAGCACTGCTTGAGTGTATTTTTAGATAGAATTAAATAACAAAAGAATGTTCTTTCAAACAAATGTAATACAGCCTGGCTCAGCTGCTCACCTGTTGATATTTAGCCTTCCACCACCAATTAACACTCTGAGGACTCATCCCAAAATGATGAATTTAAGAGGTGACCTATCCCTGGGCATTGCGATTCCCTAAGATCCAATGCCTCAGGTTAGGAGAAATTCCAGTCAGGAATTTTGGCCTTAGACTCTCTAGACTTTGAATCCTTTTCACTTTCCTTTCATTTCCCTATAATTAAGTAGCAACATATGGTTCCAAACTAGGTAACTGTCCCTTAAATCTTGCATGATTGCAGCTGGGGGGGGGTGTGGACTTAGAGTAGGTTAATCCTGACCTAAAGTATCTGTACACTAAAGTGATCACAGCTCATGTTTAGAGGCTTTCAGCCATAAAGTCTCCAGCCATATAATCAAATAATAAATTGTTCTGTAGGCTTTGATTCATGTAGTTATCTTGATGTTAGTATTTTACAGAACAGCTCACATAAAACTTGGTTTTACAGTCTTGCCTAACATAACAGCAGTTTCCAGAATGAAACATCCTTGAACCATGTGGTATGTTCCCGTTAATAGAACATCTCATGGTTATAAGTAATATTAAAAGTTTAACCTCTTACCAATCAACCACCAAGAGGGACTGGGGATTGACATATGGCATTGCTGATATAAAAGAACTGTGGCAGAGACTGAAACTTCAGAGCAGGTAGGTGTGAGGTTATAGAAACTATAAACACAGGCTTCATTATTTATCCAAATAATATTTATTGATGCTCATGTACTGAGTGGAGACTCTTCCACTAGGTTCACTGGGGCACAACCTCCAAATGAGGGTTTCCCCCCCTCTAGAAAGCCACACACTTTCTCCTGCCCCCTTTATATTTCTATATAATTTTGTGGACATATAGAGGCTTACAGAGACTGACAGCAATATGGTACCTAGGCGTGAGTTGTTTCCAGTCCTGCTCACTATGTCCTCTTTCTATGCATTTTTGCACACATAATGTTTGCCACCAAAATATCTTAAAGACCACCTTTTTTCAGATTGACCTGCTTGTTCACTAATATTAACCTTTGGCGCTTCTGTTCTATGTTCCTCACCCCTACCACAAGGCTGTGGGGTTTCCAGGCAAAATCACCAATGCATTATTGCCAGACAGGCACATGAGGGACTGACATGCATAGAGTTCCTGTGGCCATAGAATGTACTTGACTCAGTTTGGTATCATGCTGAAATCTCACAGGTTTTCATAGTGAGGACATTCACTTGAGTCTGAACGATCTTCATTGGTACAGGAATCCATAAGCATAAGACCTTAAGAAATCCAGAATATGTGCAAAGTTAAAGGGATTAAATTTATCACCTCATTTTGAAATGCTGTTAGTCACAGAATCATAGAATTGTAGTGTTGCAAGGTACCTCCAAGGGTCATCTAGTCCACCCCGTGCAATGCAGGAATCTTTTGCCCAACGTGTGACTTGAAACCATGACGAAGAGATTAAGAGTTGATGGACTGAGCTATCACAGCTAGTCTGTTTGAAATAAAAGAAAACAAACATTTGGAAAAGCAGAAAATGGTTCTTAAATGGGACACTTTTCAATAGAGAAACTTCCTATTAATATTTACACTGCTTATGTGTTGATATGGCAAGGGGCTGCAATTTATCCTGAAAGGTTAGTGGTGCTTTCACCATCTGACTAATGGTGACTAAGGGACAATATCTGATTTCAAATGTCCATTGGTGTGTATCTTGAAAAATGGACTGGAGGTGCAGGACCATATATTTCTGTGCTTTTGTTGCTGTTAGCCATTTGTTTTTGACTCCTTAAGTAAAAATGGAATGCTTCTCTCAGGTCCCTGTCATTTGTCCACTGAAGATTCAGCTTGGAAAAGCATTTTCTTCTGGCATATGAACTCTTTGCTAACTTGCTTGTGAAACTAACTCTGATTAGCCTCTATTAATAAGGGCACTCGTGATACCTGAATTGATAGTTATTTTGGAAAGATCAGTACAGTGGTACCTCGGGTTACATACGCTTCCGGTTACATACGCTTCAGGTTACAGACTCCGCTAACCCAGAAATAGTGCTTCAGGTTAAGAACTTTGCTTCAGGATGAGAACAGAAATTGTGCTCCAGCAGCATGGCAGCAGCAGGAGGCCCCATTAGCTAAAGTGGTGCTTCAGGTTAAGAACAGTTTCAGGTTAAGAACAGACCTCCGGAATGAATTAAGTACTTAACCCAAGGTAACACTGTATTAGGGGAGAATGTGAATGCTTTGTTGTGATCAGGACTCCCCCCCCCCATTCATCTTCACATTAGATGACTCATTGCTGAAGGTTTGCAGAGACAACTGGTAGAGAAATGCATTTTAGGATTTTCATCCAGGCTTCTAGCTTTGCTTCTAGCCAGCAGAGGTTATGCCTCAAGTTTCAGGTGCAACCCCTGGTGCCTCTAGGAAACCCTGGAAAGCTGCTGATAGTCAGTGTCAACAATACTGAGCTCAATGGACCAATGGTCTGATGCAGTATAAGGCAACTTCCTATGTTTCTATAAGGTGGTGTGCAAGAGGCATTTCTATTAAGTGGTGACCACGGAGGGTAAAGAACAGCACAATTGGTGGTGGGAGTCATGAGGTAGCAGTGAAACAGAGAGTGACTGGGCTCAGCATGGTGCTGGTCCATTACTTCTGAGGCTGGCTAGGAGCTTCCAGAACATTCTGTTAAAGCCAGTGGCATCCTCACTGGGCAGTCCTAGCCAGTCAGAACCTGCATGTTCCAGCTACCCTTGCTGTTTTGTGTCTCTCTGGCCTTCAAATAAGGGAATAAGTTGCTGTTGTTGTTGTTGTTGTTGTTGTTGTTGTTGTTGTTATAAATTTATATACCGCCCTTCATCTGAAGATTTCAGGGTGGTTTACAAGATAAAAATACAGGATAAAAGAACAAAATAAATAGTTACCAAAAAAACCCCACACAGTAGCCCCTCCCCCCCCCACACAGTTAAAAGGCCATAGAATATTAATCAGCCAAAGGCCTGGTTGAAGAGGAATGTTTTTGCCTAGCACCTAAAGATGTACAATGAAGGCACCAGAGGAGCCTCCTTTGGGAGAGAATTACACAAACGGGGAGCCACTTCAGAACAGGCCCATTCTTGTGTTCCCATCCTCTGGACCTCTCATGGAGCAGCCACACAAGGGCCTCAGATGATGATTGAGAGTCTGGGTCTGTTTATATGGGGAGAGGTGGTCCTTGAGGTATTGCAGTCCTGAGCCATTTAAGGCTTTATAGGTCAAAACCAGTGCTTTTGAATGTGGCCCAGAAGCTAATTGGCAGCCAGTGGTGAGCAACCTGGCCGCTGAATTCTGCACCAGCTGAAGTTTCTGAGCCATCTTCAGGGGCAGCCCAGACGTTCCTTCCTCCTTATTTCAGCTCCTTGGTGGCCTCTAAATGCCACCTCAGCCGTCATCCTCTGCTTCCTACATATTATTCTAGAAAATCTGCTTAGCTGTAAAACATTGCATAGAGGTCCTTAGGCTGCATCCCTATGTCCACTGAACTCAAATATGGCTTTCTTCTGAGCAGACATTTATAGAATTGCACTGCATTCCTATCACCTTCTACCTACTGAACCTGATGGGAGTTTTCTTCTGAGTAGACATATGTAGGATTGCACTGTCAGTATACGGCACAAGCATATCTACTGATGCATTTTAAAATGAATTAATTTTCAATTCAGTGCTTTTTGTGTAAAACCTCAAATGTATAATTCCTACATGGCTGAATAATATTTACTTTTTATCTCATTTTAGCAAGCATTTTGTCATCCGGTGATGCAGCAATAATTCTTGGAGAATATTAAAACTCAAGTTGATTCTGGAGGCTGGAAGCCTGTCAGCCTCTGATCTCTGTTTACTGCTGTTACATACAGAAGATTCGCTTTGAAGCATTCATTTAAGGGAGTGACTTATGGTTCCTTTCCTTGACCTTAGCCCAAGGTATATAGATCACACTGCACTACGAGTCCATATTGTGTTAGAAAATAAGTGGAAACAATAGAAAAAGAAACCTAAGGAATAATATATATCGATAATGAAATTGGGAAGGAAGATCAAAATGTTCACATCTGTACCATGTTTTATGGTTATTTTCTTTTCTTAAAATTGATGGCTTCATGATTGTTAATTAATAAACTGCCAAGGTTGCAATTTCTCCGGATCTGCTACCCTTTTGCCAGCACTTGCTTCTATATATCACTCTAAAAATAAATCATCATTATTAAAAGGATATAAAAACTTTTTCCTTTGCTATTTCCTAAATGAACTGGAAACAGTAACCCTGTCAAATATAATACCAAAAATAGTGTTATCAGGCCATGGCACCAATTTATTACTAGAAACAAAAGCCGTCATCCATTTCCTTTAGAGAATGACATTTTTTTAATTCGCTGCCCATTTCATTTGATCTAAAAAGGATGGGTAGGTTGACAAATATCCCATCGAAATGGCTTCTGATGCTTGATAGGATAATGTGCAGCCCCTCAGGACAAGGGCAAAGGCAGCAAACTTATCATCCTTTAGTTTAGCTTAACATGGGTCAGTAACAGCGCCAGGGGTGACAGAGGATGTTAAAGTGTGGGAAGCGAGAACTAAGAGCTGTAGGAGGGTAGTTTTTTAGTTTATCCTTTCTTTCACCACGAAGCTGCAGAGACAGGCTGAATCATATTGTTGATCCGCTTCATTGCACTCCACACTAACTGCTCCTGTAGGAGGAAAAACAGAAAACACTTATAGGTCATTCTTACCGGGAGTGTATGACTCTTTGTCATTTCTTCTGTCGGAGACAGACGTGAGTGTTTAATATTTTAACTCAAGTTCATATTTTTGAAGATGCATTATCCCACCTGAAGGTTGGCTATGAAAAATCTGTAGGTTATCACTCTTCTACCAATACACAATTCTTTGTGAGATACAATAAAAGGGGAAGGGGGGAGGACCCCCACACACTTGTTAATGGTTCTCTGTGATGTTCTATGAGCAAAGAGAAGAATTTCTCAGGCATAGAGTGGGAGCATAGGCTGCCCAGCACTTTATAAGTTTACACACACAAACAGAAAATAATAATATAAACGAGACTTTAAAAACCAGATTGTGGATTTATATTCTGCAGTAGATGGCAGCACATTTTTATGATAGGCTCAACATATTTTATCTGCCTGTTGGTAGGTATATTATTGGGCTTGGGTTGCAGCTCTTGTTAACTTTCAAGCACATCTCATGGACAGAGTTGCACATGGACTGCTCTTCTGATCTTATTTGGCCAATTGCCAAAGGTGCGGGATCAAGTACTTGATTCGTTCTTTGAAAAATCCACAACTACAGCCCCCAACAAGTATTGCAACAGTCCTAGGTATTTCTGTAATTGGTTCTATCCAAAGTTAAATTACACCCACACTGATCCTTGGGATTCTTTCAAGGGCTCCTTGGAAAACACCCTCGAAAAGAATATGAAAACTAAAAGGACAGTCAAGTGCATCTTAGGAGCTAGTGAGGTACAGCAGGGAAAGAACTGGCCTTCAGACAGCTTCCCAAGTTACAAGCAAGAGCCAACAGGGGATGCTCAAGTCCCTTACACCCCTTCTCTCTGTGCTTTTAAGGTGTGCGCATTTTGCTCATGGAGAAATGTGTGAATTCCACACATGTTTTTTTAAAAAAAGGTAAAGGGCCCATGGATGGTTAAGTCTATTAAAAGGTGACTATGGGGTGCGGCACTCATCTCGTTTTTCAGGCCAAGGGAGTCGGCGTTTGTCTGCAGACAGCTTTCCAGGTCATGTGGCAAGCATGACTAAACCGCTTCTGGCGCAATGGAGCACCGTGTTGGAAGCCAAAGCACACTCACAGTGGACATGTAAACCTGTGAAAGGAAATATGCATGAATTGGCAGTTTGCACATTAAGCCAGAAGTACAACCAGAAAATGCGTGACTCGGTTGTGCACTATTTATTGCGCTTTTTACAACATACAGATCTGAACCTTACACCTTAGTTCAATTACCGGTATATGCTTAGTCCAGAGTTTCGTATGTGGTATTAACCAAGTCATTGTTTCACAGTTTCAGATCAATAAATTAGCAATAGAATGAATGACCTTACCTCACAGGATTGATGTAGAAACAATGATGGTAAGTGTCTTTAAACATTGTTAAAATATGTTAGAAGTGAATTGTATCAATTTCGTTTGACATTAGACAACATGACAACCAAAGGTAAATCAAGCATAATCTCTTTGGATAATGTCTGAGGCTTAAAGAAATTGGTCCGTGTTCAGTGTGCGAACAGATCTCCACATGTTCTGAAATATATTTAAATATATTTGGAGCAGTATTGGTCTAAATTGTGAGAAGGCCAGGAGCATTTATCAGTTTCATGGGTTATGGGAGTAAGTAATTTTTATTTTTAAAAAATGCAAAAACTGTAGCAGGCTGGAAGGAAGCTGCAGATCAATTTGGTTCCCAAGGCCCGATATATAAATCCCTGATTTTAACTGGGGTGGTGCGTTAAGAACACATGCCTTTTGTTTTTTGTACTTTTATTACTTTGTGAACCGCTTTAAAGTCTGTTGTGGCATTAATCAGTGTATAAAGGAAGAATAACTATGTATATCTATAGATCTCAAATTGAATCGAATGGGATCGGGCTTAACCACATCTGTGTGTCACCCTGGGCTTCTTTGGGAGGAAAGGTGTGATAATTTTAATAAATAAGCAAAGCTGTGCATTGTGTGGCTAAGAATGCTTGAGAATCTCTGTAAATTCTAATGTGAATTTTCCAGATCTGCTTCTGTCACTGTGTGGGCCCATTTTCTGACTGAGATCTTAGCTTAAAAAACACCTATTGAAGTGCATTCCAAAAAAGCACTTTTAAAGAGAAAATGTTTTAGAAAAGGCACTTTTAAAGAGGAAATGAATTTAAAAATATGCTTTTAAATAACATTTATATGTGAACTTTCTTGCGTATTTTGTTTTTTTCTTTAAAAACCTTGCAGATTAATGAGAAATGAGAGAGAAGACCTATGAGTAAATTTGAATGAGCCTAGGCTGATGCATCTGTGTCCATTTACTACTCAATGTTTATTAAGTGCCAGAGGTTTCTAGGGTGCTGTACAGAAAACAGAACTGAATCTCAGAACAGTGGGATCCCAAAATTTCAGCCCAATCCTTTACATAACGATTCAGAAGTTTAATAGGACATGCACTCAAGAATGAATAGGATTGCAGCTGAAGTTATACAAATGGATGTGGGTTTTCTTTTAAAAGTGCCATTGAAATGTTAATATTCTGAACAATCCCAGTTTTTGCTCCTGTACAGCATTGTGACAGTTAAGATAACAGGCAGTAAAAACAGCTTACCAGCAAACCCTTTCACAAAAATACACCCGCTGTATGTTAATTACATACACTTGACTTCACTGCAGCACTTTTTTGGATGAAATTATAATCATTTTGTAACAATTGCCTTCCCCCCTTTTTTTGCTATGTGTAAGATTATGATATGAATTGATGTATTTTTAACGATCGAATTATACTGATAGGAGATCCCCTAAAGGGAATGATACAGTACAGCAGGACTGAAAGTTTTGACATGGTTTAATGAGCTGTATGCTAACTCCACCTGAGTAATTAACAGCCCTGACAGTCCTTGTGAACAATGAGATCTTCTGCAAGGACATTTAATGCTCTGAGGATCAGAAGTGTTTGAAATAAAGGTAGGGCTATATGTGGGCCCCCCCTTTTCTTTCTGGGAAAAAAAGCAACAGTGAGATACATACCAACATAAGCCCCATTTTTAAAAGTAAGCTTTCTAAAGCTTCAGTGGTTCCAACAATGGATGTAAATCGTACATTTCCTTCCTGTGTCTAAATCAGCTTTTTATATATTCTTTTTAATGTGTTTGAAGTGCCGAAATATAATAGTAATATTTGTAGCTCTTGAAAATTCGCTCCATGTTAATTCATTTGAGACAGATGGGCATCTGTCTGAAATCAGGGCTCAACTGAAATCAGCTTATTAAAAAATAGTTATAAATGACAAAGATTCAAATTAATAGTATCGTTATATAGAGAGATCTGCAACTAAGTCTTGCAGGATGTCACCATTCCTTACAGTGCTTGTGTCTGGCAATTCAGACAGCCTGGAAAAGGAACCTTGTTCAGGTTTGATAGTGGTGGAAATAGGGCTCAGGAGGGGGGGGGTGGAATACACACTGTATATTTTTCTTTCATGTTACCTGGAGATTTCCCCTTGCTGTACTGTATAGCACTAGAGGGAATAGTTGGGATCTGATGTCCAGACATGAACCTGAGCATTTTATAGCTATCTGGATCTGGTGAGTAGGAACGAAAAAGTTAATCTTTTCAATTTTCTTCCTAAAATATCCCTATAGAGGAAGAGAGTTAGGGATTGAGCAGGCCAATTCCTCTCCTCTTCCTCCTCTCCTCCCTGTGTACTCTCCTTCCATATTTCCTGAAAGCTCAGAGGTCTTTGGTTAGGCTCTTTTTGTGATTTAAGATCTGTCTTTTAATTTATAAACTTATATAATTTGGCCCATTTAAGATAACTCCTGTGTATAGAAATCACAACCTTTGCAGCTTTAATTCCAAAATCAGAGGTACTTAAGGACCCAAGTTATTATTTAATTTAATTTATTGGCTTTATGGATAAGTGCTCAGATTACAGTTCCAACAGAACTAAGGATCTTTGTAGATGATTGTTAAAAGCGATATTATTATTATAGAAAAATACCACAAGCAAGCAACAAGTTGGAATACACACACACACACAAACACACATATGCTGGGCACCATAGTATATGCAATACAATGTGATTTATATCTGGAATGGAATGGTATGATCTAGCCTGAAATTATGTACAGAAGAATAGGAAATAGACTTCTTTTACATTTATTTTCTAACAGGGGGAAATGATGAACACAAGTTAGACTGGAACCATTCGCAAAATCTGCTTGGTGTTTGGACTGGGGAATTACACAGAAATTGGGGGATTACAAAAACCACAAAAGTCTCTCAAACGTGATGTGAGTGTTCAAAAAGTTAGTAATTGTGGAGCATTTTTTTGCAGTATTGACCATTTTGCTAGTTCCCCTGTGGAAGGGGAACTTCCAGAATCCAGAGGGATCAATTTCTTCCCTTAAAAGAGCAACTTGACTTCCCTTTTCTTTAAACAGCTGTTTCCTATCGATCTGACCTTCATTTAAAAAAACAAACAAACAATTTCTTGTTGTCAGGAAATACTGCGACCAGTCAAGCAGAGATCGCATAGCCATGTTGCAAGGTGATCACATAGCCAGTTCAGAAAGAGGGCAAGGCTTCTTATCGTCACTTAGAATGGGGAAACAGTTATGTCCTGTCATGAAAGACTGTTGAAGGGGTACCTTTTGCAGTTGTAAATGTGTAATGGGACTTCCCCTCCTCTCCTCCCCTCCCCTCCTCAGAACAGCATGTGGGGGGGGGAGGGGAGATAGTTCCATCTGGCAGGGAAAAATGCTTGCATTGATGGAATGATTGCCTTATCATGACACCGAATTCCACCCATAGCCATCTCTTTTTCTCAGCTACAGATAAGATATTTTCTCACAACAGTGCTCCCTTAAGAGAAGGTTTGCGGACTCCACATAACAAATGTGCATCAGTTGCATATTTGCTGCATGAAAAAAAAAAAGATGACTGCCTGAAAAGGCTCTAATTCTTATAATGAGATTATCAACAACAGCAAGAATGCAACATCTCAAGCTAGAAACCATGACAGTGAAGACATTTTAATGCTGCAGGCATTAAAACAAATCAGAGCAAATGTTAAGGGTGGGGGAAGGGTGGTAGAATGGTAATAGCAGGAGACAGAATCCCTGGATTGTGCGAAGAATAATTATTTGTCCAAGAGAAATCTGAAGGAAACACCTGAATCTTCACTGTTGATTTTTATATAGAAATTTCCATTTCTATGTTATACATAAAGAAGAACATGCATATTTCACAGGTAAACGAGTACTTCTCAAATCCAATAATTCCAGAGAGAGAGAGAGAATAATGTGGGAGGCAGTGGCGTAGCGTGGGGGGTGCAGGGGGGGCCGGCTGCACCGGGTGCAACATCTGGGGGCGCAAATCCACGGGTTAGGGGGCGCAAATCCACGGGTTAGGGGGCGCAAATTACTTGCCTTGCCCCGGGTGCTGACAACCCACACTACGCCACTGGTGGGAGGGGTGGAGAATGAAAGTTAGGGATGGAGTAGGGAAAGATTAGAAATTTGATCCCTATCCTATCTTTAGGAAGCAGACTCAAAATATTTCTGTTGCTGGATCCTCAATGTACTTTTCCCTAGCAAACTTTTGCAAGTGTTTGTTAGAAGACCTTTAAAATCCTGGTGACTTTGCTCATCTGATCCAGACAAGTCCTTATTAATGGAAACAGTTTAACTCCATGTATGTTGGGAAGGAACTCCATTAATTAAAAAACCTTGTTTAAAACATCCCCCACCCTAAAAATAAAATAATTGGTATTCATCAAGACACACACACACACAGAGCTCAGTAAGATACCTCCTAGGAGAGAGAGAATGTACATTGCTGATTCTCTTACAAGCTTAAAAAAAAGATGATTCTTTTCTCACCCCCCCCCTTTTGTTAAAATAAGGCTTGTTCACCTGCCTTGCTTCTTAATTTAAGCAGATCTTTATGTGAGCAGTTGGTTCCCTTTTGACCAAGGCAGCTCAGGGAAAACGAGTGCTGGGGTTTTTTTTTTGTTATGTTTGTTTGATTTCTCTTTTGTTAGCTCTGTGGCTCTCCATTCCTGCAGAAAACACTAGAGTGCAATACAGATTCCCTTGATGAGTCCCATTCCTCAGCACCAAACATTTCAATGCAACACAGCCCTCAAGAGCATCGTATTACTAGGCCTGCCAGCCATAGCAATTTAGCTTGGATAGCCTAGAATTACTTACTCATTTTGGTGTTGCATTTTGTTTGCACTGTAATTTTTGTTCAAACCTGTTGGCAGCTGTTGTTTCTGCTCCGAATATTGCCTGCCATACTAAAGAATTAGAAAACACTTCCGCCTTGCACTGCAGCTGCAACCATCCAATTTCAAGTTCCCTTTGAAAAAATATATGCCTTCCCACCTCTTCATTTTAACTGCTAATGTTAGCATGAAGTCCCAAAATGCAAGAGGCTAGATCCAGGCAAAAATTAGAATTTTTCAGTCCCCTGGATGATATTTAAGCATATCGGTCTTAAAAGTACTTAACTTTACTGAGTTGTGCTGATGCTTTCTTGTGTGTAGAAAGATTGAATTTGTAATTGTTTCTCTTTTCATGATTGCAACTCTTTCTTGATAGTTTCAATAATCCTGTAAAACACATTTTTGTGTGCTTGGTTCCTTTCCTTCCACTCCTCCCCAGATGATGGTAAATTGATGGTGCAAATGAATGTCTCTCCCTTTATTTAGCTTATATTATGAAATATAGGGGGTGAGATTGATTGTGCTCAATTTTTAGGAGTTCTGCAGAAGGACACAGCTTTCAGAAATTAATATTTTTAAAATGGGAAAGTAGACAATCTATGAATGGCAGGAACAGTTCATTAGAGAAGAGGGAAATTGCTGGTTTAGTTTCTTTCCCAAATGTCTGGACAGTAAGAATGAGCAGTTTCTGTGTACACACATCATATATTTTAAGCATGTTTAAAGCACTTGATTTTCCCAAAATAATATTGGGACGTGTAGTTTACCTATCATAGGGCTGCAAGTCCAAGTAATCTTAACAAACTACAGTTCCCAGGATTTGGGGGAGGGGGAACCATGTGCTTCAAATGTCCTTGAGTCCCGCTGGAGAAAAATATGGGCTATAAATGAATATTTATTATTATTATTATTATTATTATTATTATTATTATTATTATTACTATAACTATTACTATTACTATGGTTTGCATGCAGTCCAAAAGGTGAAACTTTTCATTTTGGTGATTACTGATTCATAGGCAATTTCCAACAAATACCCATTAACTCTGTCAAAAACAAAATCTACACAACAGTCTTAAGAGCAAGTTGCCTGGCACTCTGTTCAACAGAATATTAATGTAAGAGTTAATAAACTCTATTAACAAAGGGCTTCAATTGCTTGGGTCCTTTGCAATATACAGTGGTACCCCGGGTTAAGAACTTAATTCGTTCTGGAGGTCTGTTCTTAACTTGAAATTATTCTTAACCTGAAGTACCACTTTAGCTAATGGGGCCTCCCGCTGCCTCCATGCCGCATGATTTCTGTTCTAATCCTGAAGCAAAGCTCTTAATCCGAGGTACTATTTCTGGGTTAGTGGAGTCTGTAACCTGAAGCATCTGTAACCTGAAGTGTCTGTAACCCAAGGTACCACTGTATTGTGAATTCTGTAAACTGGGGGGGGGGGGATACCATGTGGTATGGCTATAACAATTAATTGGGTTATTTATTAATAAGTGTGGAGAAAGGAGCAAAGCTTGTTTCCTGAATACTGACTAGTAACAGGTTTTCAAACTTGTGTAATAATGACCGCTTCCCGCTTAAAACGGGGGGCGCCCTTTGCGTGGACGCGTGCAGCCCCTAGATCTGGAGCGGCTCCAACAGCATAGGCTTGGCTTTGCCTTCCCTCAGGAGGGATACCTGGAGGTCTCCGCCTACCTCAGTCAGTTGTCCAATCCCACCTGGGGGAAGCGTTGCCAAGGAGACCAGGCCAGGTAGGGGAGGGATTACCTGCCCACACAATAGAGGGAGGATCTTACCTGGGAATTCTCACTTGGCTCCAGAGCTTCTCCCACCCTACCCACCCTCAGTTAATGTCTTATTTTGCAGGTTAATTTTTCCTCACAGGTTTTGCAGGTTAACTTTTCTTCACAGGTATGCGGGCGCTGCTACGTTAAGGTCGCTGTTAAAGGGCTGGAAAGGAATTTCCCTGCATTGGCAGGTTTCGCCTTTCCCGTAGCAAAACGTCACAACTTTGGCGGTATCAGGCCTTGGGCGGAATCCTTTTGTCCATCTTCCTCTTTGCGGCGGTGATACCAGGGTTCCCCGTTAAAGGGGTTTTCTGAAGGGAGGCTTTGACCGTACGCCGAAATGTCGTCATTGTTCTCCCCTGCGGCGGTGGCGTTACGGGGGCGGCTATCTCTGCTTGAACATATGTTCTCCAGAGCCGGCCCATCCCCCCCCCACACTGGATAACCCTGAAGCTCCCTAGGTCCCCGGCTGGGGACTGGGGAGGGAGAACGCCCAATGCCTGAGCCAAGGTCTACCCACATTTGAAATTTAATAAAGTTGTGGCCAATTTAATCCCATAGCACATTGTCTTGAGTCATTATTCCACATGACGGGGGGACCGCGCAGGATCTGGGGACTCCGCCTGTCCACGCAAATTCAAAGTGTCCGATGAAGGGGGTTTCTTTTAAAAACAAAACTAACTAACTAATTTCTGGTTAGTGCCCAAAAATATATTTTAACAATGAGTAAAGTGATTTATTATAGCAAAGTTGCCCTCTCGGTTAGGAACAGAAATTACATTTAAAACATGGCCGCAATGTGCCATTCTTCTCTCACGATGGCAAGTAGATTTCTTCATAACATACTTCTAGCTGTTCAGTTGAAAAGGCAACTGGTGTTTGAAGCTGCTATCTTCTTGAAAAATGAATGCAAGTTTTCTGCTGTTAAACTGATAATGGGCTTTTATTATACTAACATGAGGACATTTTCCTTAAATCTATCAAGAGTCAAATATGTAAGTACAGTGCAAACTGTTTTATTGGCACATTTCCCAGGAATCTGATTTATCCCTTACGATAATGAATAGCAGCAACACTACTGCTTAATCGGACAACATTTGTAAAATGTTCTCTTAATGGGAATGCATTCAGCCAGTGCCAAGTGGTTAAGTGGCTTCAAGTGTGAAATTCTGAGCTGGGACAGATGAGTGAGTGCTAAGTAGGTGAGACCTTTGGTTGTAGTAGCTAGAGCTGGCTCCCCTAGGAGACTGTCAAAAGAATCCCATTGATTTGGATAAGAGTTGGGTCAGGACCTTAATAGTAGCCTCCATGTTCTTTGGATTATAGGCGATTTTGCAGGGTGGGGAGACAGGATTCCACATGTGCTAATTTATCTAAGATTAGTCAAGCAAAAACCACAGTACATATGGGATTTGATCCACATCCCGGTGTTGTGGTGGTCATTAAATGGAATGCCTAATGGGATTATAAAATGTGCTTTTGCTGCTGACGTGTTAAGCTTGTGGTCTGCTAAGACCCCTAGATCGTTTCCCCAATGTACTACTGGTAAGCCTGCAGTGCAGGGGGTTGGACTAGTTGATCCTTGGGGGTCCCTTCCAACTCTAAGATTCTATGATTCTATGAACCCTAAGTCCTTAGTCACCCAAGGAGAATCCAAAAATGCAGGCAGCTGTGCAAAGAAATGTCCCTATACCAGGCATGGCCAAACTTGGTCCTCCAGCTGTTTTGGGACTACAACTCCCATCATCCTTAGCTAACAGGACCAGTGGTCAGGGATGATGGGAGTTGTAGTCCCAAAACAGCTGGAGGGCCAAGTTTGGTCATACCTGCCCTACACAAATGAAGGGAGGAAAACAAGTCTTTCCAGAAGGATTCTGTAGTGCCATAAACACCAGTGCTGCTGCTTTAATGCTACAACTGCCTTTGTAGCATGGCTGCAGTTGTGTGCATGCCTACCTGGGAAGTAAGCTCCACTGAACCCAGCGGTGCTTATTTCTGACAGCAGAGGTTAAACTGACAAAACAAATAGGTTTTTAACAAAGGATATTCAGCAGGCTGAAATGTGTCCTTAGGCTTTTAATTAGAAATGCAAACAATCTTGTAAGGAAGTGTTGCCCTTTAAATTGCTAGTGTAAAGTAGAGACCCCATCAAAGAAAAGGACCTCAAAGCCTTGTTATCACTTCATTCACTTGTCAGAGCAAGGAAGAGTCATCAATTACCACTCCAGGAGATGACATCATTAGTTCTGCTCTGAAAAGAGCACTAGAGCAGGGCTTCCCCACTTTCCCCCTCCACTGCACCACTGCCCTCTGGGTATGTCTGCTACTTCCACAGCATATCACTCTGCTGCTTCTCCTGGGTCCCAAATCTCAACCGGCACTAAAATAATGCAACACACAACAAAACAATGCAGGACTGTTTACTGAAACATCACCCCTTATCACTATAGAGGGAGAGCATTTAAAGGCCTGCTGAAATAGAGAGGACATTAGCAGACACCGCAAAATATACAGCATTGGTACCAGTTGGTCATCTAGGGCAAATGTGCTAAATCACTGGGGTGCTGTTGCTGAGAGTGCCCTCCGAAAGGTCACAAATCCCCAAGCTGCAGTCAGCGTTGGAGTTGCCAAGATAGCATGCTCAACCGATCTCAATTCACAGGCAGGATGGGGGGAGGCAGTCCTTCAAGTATCTGAGCCCTAAGCCATTCAGTACTTTATATGCCAGAATAAAAACCTTGAATCAGGCTCAGTTGCAAATAGGCACTTAGTGCAGACCTTTTTTAAAAAACACACAGTGTCATATGGTTTTTACCTGCCACCATCAGAACCCTGGTGGCGGCCATTTTGCATTAGTGAACTTTTTAGAGTAGCTTCATGAAGAGTGCATAGTAATTGTCTAAATACTACTGAAACATATGTACATCGCTGAGGCCAAGCTATCCTTGCCTAGGAATGACAGCTGTAACTAGTGAACCAGCTGTAGCTGCAAATAGGCACTCTATAGCACAGGAACCATGTGGTTTCCAGCAATAATCTGTGATCTAGGAGTGCCCTAAGATTACAGACATTGTATTTTTTTGGGGGGGGGGAGCCAACCCATTCAGAATAGGCCACTTCCCCAGTACCTTTACTCACCAACTACCAATCCACATCACCTCTATACTGTTGGGTTTCTGGCTGCAACCCAAAGCTTGCTCTTAGAAATGGGTGGACTCTCTGTTCTCAGAGTGGTCCAAAAATTATTCAATTTATTCTCCTCAAATCAGGAACTAACAGGGCCATTTCCTGAGCCAATTCAAGGGGCTCAGGAGTAACTTGGGAAGGATCACCACACTGATGGTTTTGACACACTGCAAAACACATCAGGATGGTGGTGAGGGGAAAAAAAAGAAATGTACAATACAATACAATGAAAATACCTTTATTGACATTACGAGTTAAAGCATTTCAAAACACTAGGATAAATTTAAAAGGGACAGGAGTGAGGCTCTCGAGGATCACAAGGTACTCGATTGTTCTGCTTCGCCCTGTCTATTCCTTAGAGGGATGATTGATTAAGAACCCTTTCGGGTAAGATGGAGATTAAAAAGGAAGCCACTGGGGCAGTAACATCTTTGTAACGTCCTTGTTCCTATCCGCTAGGAGGAACCTCATTTGGCTTTCTCTTGGAGCCGGGGGTCGCAGGCCCCATATCTTGCTCAGCATCTGTTTGTGGAGTCTGCTGTGCAAAGGGCAGTCCAAAAGAATATGGTCCAGTGAATCTGGTACTCCCTGATTACAGGCACACAGGCGGGCTTGATAAGGAATTTGTGAGTACCTACCTGTGGCGCAGGACACGGGTGGCGCTGTGGGTTAAACCACAGAGCCTAGGACTTGCCAATCAGAAGGTCGGCGGTTCGAATCCCCGCGATGGGGTGAGCTCCTGTTGCTTGGTCCCTGCTCCTGCCAACCTAGCAGTTCGAAAGCACGTCAAAGTGAAAGTAGATAAATAGGTTTACCTTCTCCAGCGGGAAGGTAAACAGCGTTTCCATGTGCTGCTCTGGTTCGCCAGAAGTGGCTTAGTCATGCTGGCAACATGACCCGGAAGCTGTACGCCGGCTCGCTCGGCCAATAAAGCGAGATGAGCGCCGCAACCCCGAGTCGGTCACGACTGGACCTAATGGTCAGGGGTCCCTTTACCTTTACCTACCTGTGGTAACTTCAGAGGGGAAAGCATTTAGTCTTGCTAGCATAAAACTCTTCCTCGGGAAGGAAGTAGTAGGTCTTTTAGGTGATTGGCACAAAATCCGTAAGAAGTAGTTATGCCTAGGGCCTCCAGAGAACAGGGTCTTGGAGTGTGAAGAGACAAACGCTGTTTTTCATGGTCATAAAGCTGCTGCTTGATTGTTTGGAGTATGTAGCTTTCATCACATACTTCAAGGCTCTCCAGATCCCTCTCTATATTTTTGATATGACTGCTGTCCATTCATCAGTAGAGGTAAGTGAAGGAAAAGGTGATTTGGAGGCTAGCAGGAATGGGAGGGAGAAAGATGAAAACTCTCCTTCAGTCCACATACTGATCAAAGCCCCCCAAAGAGGATAGGTTTGATGGGGTCTAAAACTTTGCTTCTATTTTAAGTGCCCCTCTAAGATCTCTGAAAGTTAATTTCCATGGCAGGGTTGGGCAAATTCCCATGGCATTATTTATTTTTATAAATTCTTTTACTTGAAAGTCAACTTGATCAAATTCAAGAACACTTACCTCAAAGAAAAAATGTTGGGGATAGGATCGTCGGGGATGTGAGACATGCAGTATTTCTGTTTCAGAGCTCTTAGCAAGATGGACAAAGCTATACTGACAATGGACTTGGCCCCTTCTGTGCCTGCAATATTTCTTCTTCTTCTGATGCTGCCACTGCTTGGAAGTTGAAATATTAGACAGATGCTGTTTCTGTTGTCTTTCTGATGATTACTGAAGATCTTCTTCCAATAAGTCTTTTAAGGACAGATTTTTCCAGTCTGCATCTTCATTCGAATTATTTTTCAAAGTTTTAAACTGTTTTATTGCTTGTGTGTTTGCCACTCTCTTGGGAGGAGAGGTGGGGCAGAATTTTTTAATAGTAATAGTAATAGAGACTTCCATTTGTAATTTAAGACCAGGGGAGAGAGTTAATTCTGCTACTGATTTCCCCACACAAAAATATTGATGCTGTACTTATGAGGGGCATGGCCACAAAGCAGAGCTCTCTCTACATGATCAGTAAAAGCAAAGCTTAGCAGATTGCATCAAGATAACTCTTCGTTCATATTCTGCTTTTATCCAGTGTTTTCATTCTTCCAAGCATTATCATTCTATAATCGTTTTATTTTTGCATCAGGAATCTCTTCCTCTGTCTCTCTCTCTCTCTCTCTCTCTCTCTCACACACACACACACACACACATCCGTTTTTATTACAGGAGGTGCATTTTCCCCCTGTACAAAAAGCTGATTGCTTTTGTGAAAAAATAAGCAATTTGTTTATTTCAAAAGTGGATATTAAAGGCAGGCAATTGATATGGCTTTGTGATGTGCAGTGAAAAAAGCTATAAGTAATCTTTTTATCCAAAGTATACTACACACAATTAAAATCTTCTAGCTTTTTACAATTCCTTTTAAAGCAAAAATTCTCCATAAAAGTGCCACCAGCAAAAGCAGAAGTAGCATTAAATCATTCTGCAAAATAGTGAAAAAGAGTAGATTATATCACTGGATATTTTCTGTATTTGATTGTGTTTCTTTAGTTCTTATTACTGCTAAGGTGACTGGGGGCCCATCTTTGATGAACTGTATGTAGATTAATTTCAGTGCTGGTATTTTTGCTGGTAATATTTTGTATAATATATATTTGTTAAAGTTGGAGCTTTAACTATCTGTTGCAGTTCTAATGAAGGTAAACTAGTAAGTAATGTTTGTGCAAACTGCAGAATGTTTTAGCACCAACTAAATATCAGCTGTTAACTGCAGCTGTGTGTTAATGGGTACAGTTCTAAACCCTCCCAATTTTTATCATGAAGTTACAATGTAAAAGGTAAAGGTAAAGGTAAAGGACCCCTGACAGTTAAGTCCAGTTGCGAACAACTCTGGGGTTGCGGCGCTCATCTCACTTTACTGGCCGAGGGAGCCAGCATTTGTCCGCTTCCGCAGACAGTTTTTCCGGGTCATGTGGCCAGCATGAGTAAGCCGCTTTTGGCAAACCAGAGCAGCAGCACCTTCCCGCCGGTGTGGTACCTATTTATCTACTTGCACTTTGATGTGCTTTCGAATTGCTCAGTTGGCAGGAGCAGGGACCGAGCAATGGGAGCTCACGCCATCGTGGGGATTCGAACCGCCAACCTTCCAATCAGCAAGCCCAAGGCTCAGTGGTTTACACCACAGCACCACCCGTGTCCCTGTTACAATGTAGAATGACCATAATCTAATGTTGGCACCAACCAGCCTCAAACTTCGCAGTCATGACTTCATAACCAAGAACTGAGCCAGTGAGAGACAGAGATATGGCTTCCAAGAGCTGGCATTGTCTCAGAAAGGCATCTTTCACACAAACTCCAAAGGCTGTGTTTTGTTCCTGTTCGTCTACTCCTTCGCTTGCCATTTATCGCAGCCCCAGCTGCTTAGCTTTGTATTGGTTTCAATTCACATTCCCAGTTTCAGTCTGCAGATCACAACCCCACACTGGCATTGGAAACATGACGATTAACTTCCAACTACAAAACATTTGCTTGAATCAAAGTAACTCATCTCTGGTTTGTTGGTTGATTCCTCAGTTATGTTCCCAGCATAATTGGCTGTAGTAGTTTCTGCCTTAATACCTTATGCTGAAGGCTTTCATTCTGGCCCTTATGGGAATATATTGCTCTGTTTAGCATTTCCTTCTCTTTTGGCATTTAGACTGCCTTAAACTTGTGCCTAAATATTATACACTGTCTCTCTGTCTCTCTGTGTGTGTGTGTGTGTGCGCGCCATCGAATATGTGGAATTTGAAATAGTGTTCCTATTATTTTGAATTCATTACTTATTCCTTGTGATGGTTCTGGTCATCAATCGAATTAGCATTCCATCAAACATCAGTGGTATTTCCCTCTCATTTATTGTTCGTCAGTGAACATGCACAGTCACCAGTATAAAAGGACTGGCCATGTGACTTTGTGGCAGTCAAGTACAGGGACAAAGATCTGTTTAAAAGGACGTGTGTCTGTCTGCTTCTCTTAAGAGTTATATTTATTAAGCCCTATCCATAGAACTTTTCCTCTAACTTGACCCAGATCAGGCTCTTTCTTCACATGCAAAAAAACAACAGAAACAGTTTCAACACGTGTGACATGCACTAAAAAAATGTGTAAGAAAGGTGTCACTATGCAGTTTTCTTTTTTAAAAAAAATATATTTATTCATTTTCCATAACAAATTATACATCCAAAACATCTTTTTTACATCCAAATTCCTCCTTGTTGACTTCCCTCCTCCCGCCTGAAAAACCTTCCTACTACTTTCTCCACATTTCTTAAATTTAAATTACATCACCATATTATTTAATTTTTCCTTTATGATCTAACAATATTCCTACATTTCTCTTCACAGAACTTCTTTAAAGCTTACAAACGTTATCTGATTATCACTTAATTTTTGCATATAATCAATAAATTTCGTCTAATCTTCTGTAAATCTTTGATCACGTCGGTTCCGGATCCTTCCTGTTAGTCTGTCGAGTTCCGCATAACCCATCATTTTCATTCTCCATTCTTCAATCGTAGGTAACTCTTCTTGTTTCCACTTCTGGGCCATCAAAGTTCTTGCTGCTGACATTGCATATAAAAATATCTTCCTGTCTTTCTTATCTATCTCATTACCTATTATTCCTAATAAAAACGCTTCTGGTTTCTTTACAAATGTATATTTCAACATTTTCTTCAATTCATTATAAATCATTTCCCAAAAGTTTTTAACTTTTTTACAGTCCCACCACATATGCTAGAAAGTTCCTTCCCTTTCTCTACATTTCCAACATTTATTGCTTATCTTATACATCTTTGCTAGTTTTATAGGTGTCATATACCATCGATACATCATTTTCATTACATTTTCTTTTATAGCAGTGCATGCCGTAAATCTTATTCCATCTTTCCACAGTTTTAACCAGTCATCTATTTGTATGTTATACCCAAAATCTTTGGCCCAGTCAATCTTAACCGATTTCACCTCTTCATCCTTTGTATACCATTCCAACAGTAATTTATATATTCTTGCTAGACTTTTAAATTCATTGTTCAATATTTCTTTCTGAAATTTGGACTCTTTATCAGCAAAACCTCTTTGTAACATATCTTTCTTAAACATTTCATTAATTTGGAAATAGTGCAGCCAATCATTAACATATTTTTTAACCTCTTCAAATGGTCTTATTTTCCATTTACTTCCTGCTTTTTCAATTAACTTCTCATATGTTGCCCATCCCCCCCCTCATATTAATTTTCTTTACACTCATTGCCTCCAATGGCGATAACCAATAAGGAGTTTTTGGCTCAATTCACAATCCACAGTCTTAAAAAGAGGGGAAATCAAGCTTCATCTATTCGGGAAATCAAAATGGCGATTCCCAACAAAAGAGTGGGGATGCAGTCTCCTATAAGTCCAAACCGCTTAAAAAAAACACTCAGCTTGTCCCATAAACACTAAAACTCCAACACACAAGAAAAAAAAGGAAAAATGATATATTATATCTTCATCTCTCTGGTAGTACAGAGTGAAGAGGGTGAATACAGTTCCAAGAGTTTTAAACAGTCTTACTTGTTGTGTAGCTCCTTTTAAAATCGAAAGTAAGTAACCATCCAAAGATCCTTTCCCGACGTTTAATCCATCCACACAAACAAAAACAAAAAAGAAAAAGCAAACCTTTATCTCGTCTCTCCCCTCCGTAATTTCACTCCTTACTTGGAGCCTATTAGAAGTTAGAAATAAAAGTCCACGAGAGAGAGAAATCTTATCGCCGAAACAACCCCCGTTTGTCTTTACTCACAGTTCCGTTCCGTTCTGAGAATAATCCCTGTGTAGTTTTGGGAATCCAGACAAGGCTGACCTCCTGTTTTCCACCTTATCTGTTTTGAATTGGGTCTGAATTAGTTATATTTTAATCCATTTAAAGGTTTCTGATTTGATTTCTTTCTTTTTTTTGAAAAGCCGATCGCTCCGGTGCACAAGCTCGGGGCTTCGCTTCTGGAGGCTAGCAATGGCGTCCCACTGCCAGCCTTTCTACCCCGTCGCTCTCGTCCCCTCTAGAAAAAGAGAGTACCTGGCGACCGGGGGAACCGCTCGTCAGCAGCGCCGGGATCCTGACCCCTAAATCTCCTTTCAGGGGATTATTGGGGGGCTACGGTGCCCCCTTTTGCCTCTTAGAAGCTGGTATCCCTTTCCCAGGGTAAACCCGCTTGCTTCCACCTCGCGATCCGATTGGAAGTCCTTCACTGTGCAGTTTTCAGCTAGATAGGCCAGTGACCTGCCTTTGTGCTTTTACTGATTATTTTCAATACTCAGCTTAGTAAAGGTAAAGGGACCCCTGACCATTAGGTCTAGTTGTGGCCAACTCTGGGGTTGCGGCGCTCATCTCGCTTTATTGGCTGAGGGAGCCGGCGTACAGCTTCTGGGTCATGTGGCCAGCATGACTAAGCCGCTTCTGGCAAACCAGAGCAGCACACGGAAATGCCGTTTACCTTCCCTCCGAGGCGGTACCTATTTATCTACTTGCACTTTGACGTGCTTTCGAACTGCTAGGTTGGCAGGAGCAGGGACTGAGCAATGGGAGCTCACCCCGTTGCAGGGATTCGAACCGCCGACCTTCTGATCGGCAAGTCCTAGGCTCTGTGGTTTAACCCACCCGCGTCCCATAATACTCAGCTTAATAATGTTTATAGTGTCATGAGTTTGTGGGGGAGGAAAAAAGACTGTATTCAGAGACCATTCGAACCCCCTGGACCCTGAAAGTGTTAAAATATAAGCCAGACTAGCTTCCTGTGTTGAGGTGATAGCCTGGGTGATGAACCATTAAGGGAATCAAAGGAAAGTGGATCTGTGTGGATCCAACTCCTTCAACTGGCTGGTAGTTAGAAAAAGATAAAGGTGAGAGTTGAGCATGGAGTTTTGCAGTGATGTGACCTAGAATCAAAGCAGCAAGCAGGAGAGAGAGCCATGCTGGATCTCTGCTTGAATTCAAGGCTGTGGCTATGTGAGAAGCAAGACCTGTGGGAATGTTGTGGATAGTAGGCGAGGATATATTGATTAAATATTATCCTTCCCAAATTCACACTAGTGAGTCATATATAGCAGAGCTCATTCCCCTTTACACAGCAAGAAGCTAGTTGCAGATTCATTTGAATCTCTTTAGTTAAGCAATCCAATCTGGCTTTGTTCAGATTGGATAAATTTCTTTGATTCCCTCCTAAAAGAATAAAGACACAAGAAACTTCTTTTAAAAGTAATAAGAAGCTTACTCACATTCAGTTCACAGTTGGATCCCTGAAGGCAGATTTTAGCATGTAGTTACAGGCAGTGGCGGAGCTTTATGCTCTGGCACCGGGGGACGGAGAGCAGGCGGGGGTGGGGCTGGCGCGCGTCCTGGGGGCGGGGCACGCCATCTGCAGGGGCGGAGCACCCAGTGCGGGCGGGTGGCAGCCATGATGGCACCCTGCCGGGAGGTGGTACGCTCCCCCTGCACTGCTCTTCCTCTGCCAGTGGTTACTGATACAGTGTGGCTTACATCCTTGTAAGGATGGGCCCATTTGCTGCTGTCAGAGAGCCAGCAGTGCAGCCCAAGAGAAGAAATGGCATCAAAAGAGCATGGCATCAAGAGGAAGAAGAGGGAGATGGTTGCGTGACCAGCCCCCATCAGGGTCACGCCCACCTACCTGGTCACACGCAGGGGGAGGAAGCTCCAGACCAGGTGTGACAGGAAGTCCTCCTGGCTGTGGAGTAACACCCCCACCCCCTGCATGTCTACTCTGGGCAAACAGGAAGTGCTGTACTAGACTGCTCATGTTACATCCCACAAGACCTTCTTGGGATTTTAATGCTGTGAGAACCCTCCAACATAGGCTCATGTTGTATATTTGTGTGAATAAATCATATATTATAAAGAGAGTCCCTGCTGAGCCTCTTTCCTAAAGGAAGCATGAACCCTGGGTAAGTGCCTGGAACCTCTGGAATCTTGCACAGCTTTGAGACTGGGGTAGGTGGAACAATATTTAGTATGTTATTTCTTAAGTGCTCACAGTATTTCACATATATTATGTAAGTTGATGCTTTTGAATTATGGTGCTGGAGGAGACTCTTGAGAGTCCCATGGACTGCACGAAGATCAAACGTATCCATTCTTAAGGAAATCAGCCTTGAGTGCTCACTGGAAGGACAGATCGTGAAGCTGAGGCTCCAATACTTTGGCCACCTCATGAGAAGAGAAGACTCCCTGGAAAAGACCCTGATGTTGGGAAAGATTGAGTGCACAAGAAGAAGGGGACGACAGAGGACAAGATGGTTGGACAGTGTTCTCGAAGCTACAAACATGAATCTAACCAAACTGCGGGAGGCAGTGGAAGACAGGAGTGCCTGGTGTGCTCTGGTCCATGGGGTCACAAAGAGTCGGACACGACTAAACAACAATGTAAGTAATGTACCATAAAGTCCTGTGCGGTAGGGAAAGGTTATGTGAACTGACCTGATCCATACTTTCTAGACTAATGCCAAGATTGGAACGTAGTTATTAGTTGGTATTTGCACTTCCTGAATATCTCAGTGCAGTTCTTGGAACAAACAAATAAAAATGTATTAAAATGTGTTTCAAAATGAGCATTTTCTTCTGTGTTCTTTTTTTCTTTTTTTAATCCTGAATAATGGGATGCAGGAAGAACAGACATATGGGTGAACTCATGCAAAAGTAACAGGCTGGAAATTGACCGATTCACTAATCACTGGTCTCAGAAATGGACTGAGAATCAGGGCAGTTTACAAAGCCTATGCATAACATTGTCAAAATGCCCAGTCTCCGTTAATCTTGCAGCCCTTCCCTGGACCAAATGCAGCTTTTGAGCTACTTCTGAAGGCAGCCCCAGACACAACACATTGCAATAGTCTAGAAATTTGAAGTACATGGGTGACTGTGAGTAAGCTATCCCCACCCAGGTAAGGTTTCTACCAGGGCTTATTTTCACCTGGAACTCACTGTGGGTGCCATCGCCATTCTAAGAGAAAGAGGGAGGCATTCATGGTGAGTTCCGGCACCTCTTTTTCTAAGAAAATAGCACCGGTTTCTATTGGTGTATTAGCTAAGCTGATAAAAGGTGCTTTCTGCTGCAGGAGTCACTTGAGTCTCTAATGACAGGGATGGATCAACATTGTTGTTGTTGTTGTTTAGTCGTTTAGTCGTGTCCGACTCTTCGTGACCCCATGGACCAGAGCATGCCAGGCACTCCTGTCTTCCACTGCCTCCCGCAGTTTGGTCAAACTCATGCTGGTAGCTTCAAGAACACAGTCCAACCATCTCGTCCTCTGTCGTCCCCTTCTCCTTGTGCCCTCAATATTTCCCTGCATCAGGGTCTTTTCCAGGGAGTCTTCTCTTCTCATGAGGTGGCCAAAGTATTGGAGCCTCAGCTTCACAATCTGTCCTTCCAGTGAGCACTCAGGGCTGATTTCCTTAAGAATGGATACGTTTGATCTTCTTGCAGTCCATGGGACTCTCAAGAGTCTGGATTAACATTAGCTATTAGTTAGTTGTATACAAACTAATAAATAATAAGCTTCCCAACCAAAGCCCCTAAACAATCCCACAGCTCATCAATACAAATACAGAAATCCAAATCAACATATAACAGATATCAATACAAATACAAAAATACAAATTAACAACATAACATTTAAAAACACCCCCGCCCCCAAATAAAACAACACCCATCCCATCCCCAGTGAAAAAATGAACCCCAGAGATTGAAATCTATCACAATCCAATCTCCTATCTCATATGCATAGACTGCCTTTGGATGAGTTTTTCTTGTTTGTGTTTTTACACCACTAAGAGAAATGGTAACGAGAATAATGATCATTATTTAATGACTTAACTCAAAAAAGGAAAAACATGAAAAAACCCACCAGCGCCTTGGGTGAGGCAGTTCATTTCTTAACAGACAATGATAGGCGTTATATTTGCTACAACTTTGAGAAGTCCTGGTGCTTGCTGTTAAGCATGAGCAGACAGCGAAACAGCTCATTTCCTCTGCTGAGCTCTCCTCGCTGCCTTGTACAACACTTATTTCAAAGCACGCCACAGCTTAGAACTGCAGTGATCCCCATTAATATAAAATCATTGACCTCTGCACCCAGTGGTGCGGCTAAATTACATTCTGCTGCTCAGCCGCTGTTGCATATGGAGTCGGCTCTTTTAGTCATGGCCAGGTGGCCTTGGTGTCAGCCCAGCCCCTCCCACACGGGAAGTTTGCGTTTAAATGGGAATTATGTACTTTCATATATATAGGATGAACCTGTTCCCAGGCTGGCAAGATGGCCTTTTGAGTGGCATCTGGCCTTCCTGCAGGCAGCCATTCAGTATGCGAGGAGAGAACAGAGGTTTCTTTCTTTGAAGGGTTATTGTGAATCAATGAGGTGTTTTGTTTTGTTTTTAAGTGTGGCTTTTCCTCTCCTCTCCTCCTTTGCTAGTTAAAAGTTCAGAACCATGGGCACATTAATTTCATAAGGGCATAAGAAGAGTGTTGCTGGATCAGGCCAGAGGCCCTTTTGGACCAGCATCCTTTTCTTCTCCAGATGCCCATGCAGGGTCTGAGTGCAACAGCACCCTTCTCACTTGTGCCCCCCAGAAACTGGCATTCAGAGGCATATTGTTTTTGACATTGGAAGTAGGACATAGCATTCATGGCTGCTGGCCTTATCCTCCATGGATTTGCCTAATCCTCTTTTAAAGCCATGTAACAAGGTGGCCATGGCTACCTGTAGTTTAGCTATGTGCTGCAAAAAGAAATTCTTTGTTTTGTCCCAAATCTCCCAACATTCAGTGTCATTGGAGTTCTGGTACCATAAGAACTAGTACTGCTGCTCCCTATCAGCTTTCTCTCTAGCACAGCATTTCCCAAACTTGGGCCTCCAGCTGTTTTTTGGACTACAAGTCCCATCATCCCTGCCCATTGGTCCGGCTTGCTAGGGATGATGGGAGTTGTAGTCCAACAACAGCTGTATGCTGCCCCTCATCCACAGATCTCAGGGCTGGTCATAATGTAAAATTGCAATATAAAAACTACATGCCTACAGAATTGAGTATTAGGAGAAAGTCACCCTAAAATCTTATTGTATTTTCATAAGGTTTTTTTAAAACAACAACAACAATAACAATAACAACAACTATGAGCTGATATGGAAATGTAGCAAGCTGAACTTAAGGTCAGAAAAAGATGAGAAGCTGAAAGAATGTAAAATTGACAAATGCACTCATCCCAAGTTGTGTCTAATCTGCTTATGGTTTTCTAGGCTCAAGCATTTCATTCAGTTGTGTAAGGAAGGGGAAAGAGAGTCAGTGCAGATATCAGGATAGGGATGTAATTGTTTTCTGTGATCCGACCCTGTTTGGTGGTCAAACCCAACATAATAAAACACTCGCCTCAGCTCCTGGTTTGGGGGGCACTAAATATAACAGGTGAGAGTCAGAGTGACCTGAATGTTGTTCACCGTAGGTCCTCAGTATTGTTTTACCCAACACTTTATGTCAGGAGAGACTTAAAGATAATATACAAAAAATATCTGCCACTTAGTTGAAAGTGCCTGTGATACACTTTGAATAGTAGCGCTCTCTGTGTCGCTAGTGGTAAGTATTGTGCACATTTATTAACCCCTTTACTCTTGCAGACATTTCTTGAGTGATCCATCCCCCATTTTTAAATTTGGTGGTTTTGTTGGGGGAAGTGTAGTTTTACATGCTCTGTGAAGGATTATGGAAAGGATGGAGGTGGGAGCTAGCAGAATAATGAAATGCGTCGTGGATGGCCAAAGGGATAACGTAATAGCGTATGTCTTTGTAACATGTTGCCTTTTGCCCAGCAAAGCTTATGGCTGGGGTGCAGGAAAGTCTCAAAAAGAGGGGTAGGTAGATATATTCCACTACAGTGCTCAAATTTAAAATGAAAAAGAAAAAAGAACAACTCTGGTGATTCCCCCTTTATCTCTCATAGGCTGCTGTTCCTATGTGCATGTGTCAGCGAGACAGAAAAGGGACAGTTTTAATTGTGTTTTGTGAAACCTTAACTTCAGGATTAACAACTCACTTCTGAAAGCCAGCACCAAGCAGAGGGCTCTCTGAGCACAAAGATGCCCTAACCCCAAGTCACACGGCGGCTAATTTGGCTTTTCTCTTAATCTCTGCAGAATGCGCTGAACAGAAGCGAAACTATGTGCATGCTAATGGCTCACTTTCTTCGTGCTTCCTTTCTCTCCCTGAGAGTGTGTGGTGTGTGTGCGTAGAGCTGAGCTGGAACAAAGATACACTAATTATTCTCCATTAATTTGTCTGCTTGAATGGTCCTAAATACCAGAGTGATTAATTAGCACAAGGCAGCTAGGCCAGGATGTCACACCCTTCTCTGCGTTTAAGTGTCGGCAAGGTTATGCTCAAGTGTTGACAACAGCATATCTTTAATTTTCTCCAAGAAGAAAAGTTTAGTCAGTACAATTAATTTGAGCTTAGCTAGCTAGCAGGAATGAATGTTACATAAGGAATAATATTACTGCTATGCACACAGATTTCTCCCCTTTCCCGTCATCCTTAGGGTATAGTAAAACTTTTTGGGGGGTGGCAGCAATCCAGTTATGTTTTCCCCCCTTTAATCCCCCCCAAAATTGGCTTAATTACCTTTGTGAATTTTGAAGTTGAAAGAAAATGGGTTGTAGAATAGTTAGGAATTATTAGCCATAATGACTTGAGATGTGGTATAGATGAATAGCTAGATGAGTGGTATAGATGAAGCACAGAGAGACAATGTCAGTTCAGTTTAGTATCTTTTTTCTTTTTTTAAAAAAGCATTACCTCTCAGAATCTTACAGATGTGCCATTTTAAAATTATTGCTTCCTTAATCTGCCCCTCGCAATAGCACATTCAAATTACAAAGTAACCTGAAATTAACATAGTTATTCATGTCATATTTTACCTGTGATCATGGTTCATTCATCTTCATTGTTCCAGCACTTGCTTTGCACATATGCCATGCTGAACAGACAGTTGTTAAAGGAATAGATACTACAGTTCCCTGCAATTACTTTAATAGTAATAGCAAAGCTTTTGTGTACATTTACAGGCTGAATTTGGTCTTTCTTCTGAACTGTCAGTACAAAAGAGCCTCTGTTATTCCAAATGCAATGCTGCTTCCAAAATGGAATGCTTGCACTCCTAAAGGAGCTAACCTGTTTAATGGCTTTCTTTAACCAAATATATTTTCTCCTGATTTATTATCGGTCCTATACTTCTGGTGAGATGTTTGGAGAGGGAGGTGAGCTGAAGACTACAGTGGTACCTCAAGTTAAGTACTTAATTCATTCCAGAGGTCTGTTCTTAACCTGAAACTGTTCTTAACCTGAAGCACCACTTTAGCTAATGGGGCCTCCTGCTGCCGCCGCACCGCTGGAGCACGATTTCTGTTCTCATCCTGAAGCATAGTTCTTAACCCGAAGCACTATTTCTGGGTTAGCGGAATCTGTAAACTGAAGCGTATGTAACCTGAAGCGTATGTAACCGGAGGTACCACTGTAATAGGAAACCAAAAGAGAGGTCAAGAGACCAAGGTCTTCTTCCCCAAACATCAAATCATGCCAGAAGGGGATTTTCCCATTCTTCTATCAGGATAGAAAAGTCAGCCAGTTGAGCACTCTATTGATTGTTGATCACTTGACTATGAGCACATTAATAATAATAATAATAATAATAATAATAATAATAATAATAATGCCAACAAATGGCCTTCCAGCCTTCCCTTGTAACCTCTGACATCTCCAAACAAGAAGAAGAACTTTATAGAGTTGATGCATGACAATTCACAAACATAACAATTATGGAAATGTTACAATAGAGTAAAACTGTGTGCAATTCAACTCTAAGCCAATGTTAAAAGGAGAAAGAGGTAGCCATACAGCTAACACAGATATGCAGTGTATTGTGATATTTGGATGATAAGAAACCAAATATGTGGCAGAAAAGAGATCCGTACTGAGGACTCCCCAACAACACAGGTCAGATTGCTTATCTAGCAAAGAATAGTGATGCCTGGCAATTGTATAATTTTAAGTATAAGCAGATCATTGATTTTCCACATGTACCTAAGGAAGTCAAAACTGAAAAATATATAGCAAAGATTGAGTTTTATTTGCTAATTTCCCTAAAGTATTTCCAAGTCTTGAAGTAAAATTCTGGTACCTGGGCAGCTGCAGCAGATGAGTCTCTGCACAGAGCCACAGAAAACACTCCTGCAACATAAAACTATTTTGCATGTGCCAAGAAACAGTACCATTCACCCCCAGGCATTTGTGGTGGGACAGAGCCACAAAGCCACCCTTGGAGCAGCTGTGTTTCTGCTGCTTACCTGCATGAGACTGGGGTGGAGATGACCAGCAGTGTGGCCAGGGATGTGTGGGTACAATGATGAGACCAATGCAACACTCCTTCTGGTGCGCCTGTGTGGACCCAACCTCACTGCCACTGCCCTGCTCCATCCAGGGAAGCAGCAGAAATGCTGGTGCTCGGGGTATGCTACTACGCTCCTGACTATATTTGCCAGTATTAAAAAGCAGGAAACAATCTCCACGCAAAGCTAGAAAGTGAACCAAGCCACAGGCACTAGCTGAAATGTATGCATTATATGATCAAGGAATTAAGGATCTAGAAAACATTTTGCCATTTTACAGATGAAAACACTGAGCTGGAACTTGTCTGAAGGACAAAAAAGGTGAATGCATGGTAGAGAACAATGCCGAGCACATGATGCCATGAAGTTAGCTAAGCCACAGTGTAGAGGTCAAGTTGAACCCATGAATTATAATTATATTATAATGGGATTAAACTAGATACACAGAATTAGATTAAGGAAACTGGTCCTAACCTAGCCTGGCTACGCCTGTGTTTGCTTTTGTGTTAGAGGCTAAGCCACAACTCATTGCCAGTTCTTTTCCTGTTAGTAGGTAAACAAGCAGGCAAATGCTAGGCTGGAGGAAGACTTTCTTCAGGCTAGTTGGGCAGGTGTGTGGCTTCACTTGGTCAGGCTCTTATGTCTAATTTATACTATATTGTTTACAGCAGGGGTGGGGAATTTTTGGCCCAAGCTGTTTTCCCAAAATTACACCCACTTGCCCAACCCAACACCATATGTGACATCAAGTGTGGTAGAGATGCAGCAGCCGATCCCTGCAGAAAGCAAGGCTGAACTCATTCAGCAAGGCTGATGCTATTGGGACCTCAGGTGGTTGTCAAAGGTGGCCTCTGGGATGGAGGGAGATGAAGATCTGGGCTGTTGGGCCAAAGAGGTTCTCCACCCTGGTTTACAGCTATTTTAAGCCTACATCCAAGAATACAAGACATGACTGCATGTCCTTGTGAAGTCTATGTCAGGTAACCATGATCAGCTTCAGCTTTGCGAACAGGGGAGCAAACTCATGCTTGTCTCTGTATAAAACAGGTTCTTCTGCTTCACAGTGATTCATTCTCTTCATACTATACGGTGCTTGTAATCCCCCCCCTTTTGATAAGTTGGGGATCAGTCTTCCAAGATGCTAAACTTATTTGAGAGAATTCCCACTGAGTAGAGTGTTTTTCATTCCATTCCTGAAGAGTACTTTTCAAGCCTAAGTGAAGCAATTACTTTTCTGCCTCCTTTTCTTTCTGTGCAATTCACATCTTCTCATTTTGTACCTACATTAATTACTCAACATGCTATGGAATTTAAACAGATATTTTCCCCACTGCCACTTACCTGCTACCTGCTGTTTACTAATATTTGTTTTCTGATAACACCTGAAAGATGGAAATTACTTAAAATCCTATTTGTAGAAAAGAGCCCGGAGTATTCTAAGCTTTATCAGAGGAACCTGTGAATTTTGCATTGCTTCAGAGGCCTAATCCTGAGCAATTAGACTAAGCACAAACCAAATGCTATGCTAAATAACTCACAGGTGGCTATGAGGACATGGGGAGTAGTTCTACATTTCTGAGGCTCCAGTTCCTATGAAGTATGCATTCAGTCGAGGTAAATGCCCACAGGAAGGCATTAGGGTGAGCTATTTGTTGTCACGTATGCCCACATCCCAATAAAAGTTGGACAGGATGATATTATAGTACCAGTGAAATGTTACAAAATTTGAAAGATCCATAACTACATTTTTTGTAAACTAGACATGTTTCTTCCGCTAATTGTTCATAAAATTCCTAAGTACTGAAAACCTTTACCCTGTTCCATAAGAAGACAGCAAATGTTTACTTTCCCTGAAGGATGTGACTTGGCTTGTTTCAATGCACCATGTACAAGTACCTTCCACAGTGCACATATTCTCTGCTCTTGTTTGGGGTGGCAAGGTCTTCACATGGCTTTCCCATCTACCATGGCCAACATAACTCCCTGACAGCATGCAGAGAGTAGATACTCATGGCACTCTGTATAGCACTCATGTCCACAATCAGTTTGCTTCCTAGTGAGGAGAATTCTGAGTTCCTAGCAACTAGATTTAATGACTGAATTGCTAGCAGACTTAAGCATTGCTATCCCCCAAATAAAAGCAGCTGCATGCTCATAATCACTTAGGGTGGGATTCAACTAATGAGTCCTGCCAGCAGAAGCCTTGTATTAGAACTTCCACTTACGCAATAGGGCTTCCCTCGTCTCCTTCCCTGCAAAATTGGCTCTGGGGGAAGGTTGGGGAAACCCCTGAAACAATGCATAGCAGGAGGAAAGGAGGGGTCGTTCAGTCAGGTAAGCCAAAATGCTTGCGTTGATGGAACGACTGGAAGACCATGACACAGACTTCTCCTCTCTATGTTGCCTGATCACATTCTCGCGGAAGATCATAAATCCTCCTAGAATCACTTTTCAGTACCACATCACGTATTGCATTTTTAGGTTTACGCCTATGGTGTTTTACATATACTCGTAAAATGCAAGGAGTAAATGTGCTAAACATGTGTTTGCAAATATCTGTGTCATAGAGGTTTGGCTGCTGCTGTACACTGAGCGTACACTTGCTGGCAAACCTGGATCTGCTTCTGCAGAATATGTGAAAAGTCCAGCACCATTATTGCTGCTACATAAATTTTAAATAGTGCTGATAGGTACTTCAATTGGAGTGGCTGGAGTAGTTCTGTGCATGTGTGGATTTCACAAGCGCTAGCAAACTTTCTTTACTACATATTGACCGCCATGAAGATAGTGAGGGGTTTCCTTTTATTTGTTCCTTCATAGGTTCTTACTGAGACAGGTGGCAGCTTAAGTTTCCATGGGCAGCCTAGAAAAAGCGATTTAAAAAACAGCTCTCTCCATAGCAAGTTCCCTTTAATTATCTCATATAAAAGAAATACAAACTACAAGAACTGTGCTAGAAAACTGATATTTGCTTTAGGATGTGAATTATTAAAAGCAAAGCAAAAGAAGTTGCATTTTGACAATTAGACGTAACCAGAGGGAGGCGGGGGAACCAGCAGAAATGTCAAATAAAATAGGTGTGAGGTCTGCACAATGGAATTGCCCATGTATTTTGCACCGCTACATCAGGGTCACAGAAGGTGTTTTATTAGCACAGTCAACAATAATATCGTGATTTTTATTAGTAGGAAAAGAGTGAGAGACTACTAATTATTTTTCAGCCTGAGGGGCATTTCCCCCCCTGAAATGACTGTTAATTTGATCATTGTCGTGCAGTTCACAGATTTACATGAACTTATTTCAGTGTGACACATGGTTAAGAACCAGACTATGACTGTTGCTTTATTAATGGCTTTCAGCGAATGTATTAAAAAGTGCTAACCGGGTGGGTGTAAGGGTTGATATTGATAGTATTTCGAAGGTCGAATCCTTTTGGAAGGAGCTAGCCTGGAGCCCTTTCTGTCTGGTATTTTCTTTGTTCACGCAATGGCAAGTTAAGCCTGCAAGAATGAAATAGAATCCCACAGAAATAAGAAAGGTTGCTGTTGTCTCATATCTAACCAAAGAGGTTGGGATGGATTTTTTTTTTCTAGCTGCTTCTGCTGAACCAGGTTCAGCAAACTTTTAATAGCAAATAATTCTTAAATTGGGTTGTAATCAGTGAATAATCTCATAAAGTTTATCCACTGGAAGATTATAAAATAAATATAAGGAGTCTTAGAAAATTACCCTAAATTACAAGAAAAATTCTGACAGTGTGTCCCAGCTGCCCATTTATCAGTTAAATGTGATCTCATCCCTGAATAGTCCTCTCTCAGATCTGTTATATCTTCTTTCTACACCTGACTTTCATCCTTCCAAAATATTTAAACCTTTACAGGTGGGACGTTTGTAAGAATGAACAGGGATCATGCATCTTCTAGACATTATGTGTATTTTCTTTTATCCTTGGTGTTGTTGGTTTTTTGTTGTTTCCTAATAATCAGCATGAGATAGCTTAATGTCTAATTAACAAGGGTAACAATCTAAAAGAAAGAAAGAAAGAAAGAAAGAAAGAAAGAAAGAAAGAAAGAAAAGAAAAGAAAGAGGTGATGTGAACATCTTATAAAAGGCATAGTAAAACAACTAGAAGAGTGAAGCTACAGTTTTAGGGTAGAAGAAAAACAATGAAAGAAGTCTTGATGGCTCATACAGTCAGCTGGGTTTGCAAACGGAAGATTTGGAGCAGTTATCAACCAGCAGAAGAAATTGATTAAATTAGAACTTGTGGTTTGCTTCAGATTGTGCTTGTTTCCCCTACCCTCCATTGGATCTCGTCAGGAGACTCAGTGTGTTCTTTATATTTGGAGCAGTACTCCCAATGTGGTGCCATGAAATACTATCATTATCTATACTATAGACAAATACCTATTTTATTTTTATATTGTACAAGACTTCCATGACTTTTTTGCTGTGCAGTGGTCTATAAATTTCCATAATAATAATTAGAAATAAGAGCACTAATAAATCTAAGTCAGGTAGCCTATTTGGTTTTCCTTCTGAATGGCAGAAATCGTCTGGCCAGTGTTGCTGAGCCTAAATGGGTGGACGAGAGCCTGATTGTAGCTTCACAGGCAGATTATAGGCATGTCTATGACATGTCCAGTTAAAAACACCTCAAGTAGTAAGGCTGAAGAAGAGTACTGTATGCAGGATCAATGGCAGTTCAAGTTGATAGTACTGGACTAGATGTAGCCACAGCTTGATAAAGCAGATCCTTAAGTATTATAGTCCCTGATTAACTTTGGTTTTTTCCAGATTCACCACAGCACCATCTTCTTCCTCTCCTTCCAGTCTCTGTTCACTCCTCTCCAAGCCTTAGCCTCACCACACCTGAAATATGCATTTCAGACCAGAACTATGGAGGGATAAATCTGTTGCTTTCATTTTCTCTTGGTTTCTCATTTTTCCAATCTTAAATTCAGTTTGCTACATTTCTTGCAGTTTCTCTTAAAAAGTAACCATGAAGCATTTTAATATGCTCTACCACTCATAATATACTAATATGTAAAATTTTATGCACACCCTTCCCTAATGTACATTTATGGTTAGAGAAGAATATTGCAAGCTTCAGAGAAGTGCGAATTTTGAAGGATAGACACTTTTCAGTTGACATATTGTAGGTTTCTTTTGTTTTTGTTTTTTTGTGAACCAAACTAAATTTCTGTGTCATCCCTAATCAGAACTGCCTTTCCCTTAGGCTCCATGAATCCAGTGATGCAGCAGTGGTTGAAGGGATTCGAAACAAGAATATCTCTTTCCCTTGAGAAATCTCTGTTGAATGATTTGTGAGAAATGCAGGAAGAGCTTATAAATCACATGCAAGTATTTAACCTCAGTTTCATAATCTGAGTAACTGAACATGTTCTGCTTGGATTGGATGTGAACTCAAAAAATGGCTAATTTCTCTACATGATCAGGCCACTGGCACCAGCTGGACTTTGTTGCCACCAAGCAATTGGTACAGAACAATTTTTGTGTCACACCAGGCTACCCTAGTGCAATGGACAGAGCACTATCAAGAACTGTACTCATGGGAAAACATGGTCTCGACACAGCAATTGACAGCATTCAGAAACTGCTCGCCTTGGAAAAATTGGATGTCCCTCCCTGTGGTGGATGACCCTTGCTCCGAACAGCGTGGTCAAAATTAAAGGGTTCAGGAACTCAGACCAGACGATATTTCATACAGTCATACTCAGACTTTACTAAAACAAAACTCTACAAGAGAGAAAAACTCCAAATAATTACACAGATTAAAATGGCTCAGAAGATAACAAAACAACAAACACTAACTTATCCAGCTAATTAATATAAACGCTTACACTTAAGTCTCCATAGGCTGGCAAAGGAACAAGATGCTGTCAAAGCCCAAGTAGATGCTGATCTTGGCCTGGCTGGTTGCCGAGACCTTCCACCAACCCAGGTTTTATGGGAACTTACACCATGTGTGTTCACGTCTTCCACCCTTGTCACACTGGCCTTGAAGCCTTAACAGGAGACAGCTATATGTAAGCTCATTATTTCTGAGTTTCTAACCCATTCCCATAAATCAGTCTTAAAGGGGCGATATTCTGTATATGTTTACTCTGTCTCAGTTCCGGCTGTTGCACTGGCATATTTGGAGATATGACTTCCATTGCAGGTTTGTACTTATACCCTTAGGTGCATCATGCTGGCTGGGGCCAAGCTTAAGGCCTGACACAGTAGTCTAATTGCTAGGGCTGTAATTTCCCTCCCAATGACAAAGAAATGCATATTTCATGGTAAATATTTTACATATTTCACTTCACATTGTCCAAAATGTAGATATCTTATGATTAAACATAAAATATTTATTAATGTGGAGAAATAGCTGTGTCACATTCAGAGATAAATCATGAAGCCTATGATGACTGTGGGAAAAATACAGCCCTAGTTGTCACTATTTATTAGGGGATACAGTAACACACTCTTGGCCCTGGTCCACCCCATTTGCTGTAGTCAGGTATTTTGCAGGCAATCAAAACCTCTCTTCAGTTCCTGTTTGTTCCATCACTGGGGAACATTCAGCAGATAAACAAGTAACAGCTTAGACTAATTATGCAGTTCGTGGATAATACAAATCGGGTCTATAGGTTTGTTTGCTATAGCTCATGCATTGCTTTTGTGCTGAGTGTGGAAGTAGAGCAAGATACACAGAATATAGCTGTGGCAGTTTGCCCTGATAATGCTGTCAGCATCCATCCTTGAAGAGCTTTAGTTCCTGGCAGGAAAGCATTGTGGGACAGGTGTAATTTTGGGTTGTCCTCCAGGCGACAGAGAGCAACTACCCTTTTCATGTTGTGACTTGCACTCTCAGGGTTAAATGAGTAGTTTTTCTCCTAGACCCACAGAAATGGTCCTTTAAGTGAGGTATGGTAGGAGAGATTAATGCTTTCCGCTAAGAGGCTATTAAAAAGCCCTCTCAAAAAGCCACCTGGGCCTTAATCGAAGAGCCTGGTAGAGAGCTCTTTGTAATGTTCTGCTAAATTCTGATGGTTCAAATTAGAGAGAGTTTTCAAATTAATATGGTTTTCTTGCATAAACACTGGAGTACAGAAGCTGTTTACTGGAATTCACATTCCAAACGCACTATGCATTATTTTTCAGCAAGGGTCATCAACTGTTTGAGCTGTAATATCTGGCATATAATCTCTCCTTCTTTTTGGTGGGATCACATGAGATAAAATACATGTTATTGGCATCTGTTTGTACACCATTCAGCTAGTCCTTCACTGAAGTGTGAAAGTTTTGGACATGTTTTCTGCATTCGGTTCTTCATCTGCTCGTCTGGTTGATTCCAGAGCTCTTTGCAGCCTTTGTTCATGTTCCGCCAATGCTTTGTCCCAAATGAGATCATCAATATACCTCTTGTTAACTGCAGTAACTTCATACATCAGGTGCACTTTCCTATGAAAGTCTTCAGCTGTTAATTTTAACTCAAAAGGCATCTTCCAAAAGCAGCATTGTCCACATTGAAAGTACACAAAAGTGACTTCTAGTCATCAGGTGGAATTTGACAAACTCTGCTTATGGTGCAATTCTGCACATGTCTCTAAAAGAGGATACATGTGTGCAAGCCATGTGGATTATGGCTTTGAATGTATTCTGTTGACCTTCAGTGCTAATTATTTGGTTTAGGGTGCAATCCTATACAAACCTAGAGTGCCTTCTCATATGCAGTGCTGGGGTGGGGTGGGGAGATACTGGGTGGGGTGAGGGACTCTCTCCATCCAGTCCAGAACAGCTTCAGCATCACTCCACCAACACAGGTCATGTGGCCAGCATGAATAAGCCACTTCTGGCGAATCAGAGCAGCACACAGAAACGCCGTTTACCTTCCTGCCGCAGCAGTACCTATTTATCTACTTGCACTTTGACGTGCTTTTGAACTGCTAGGTTGGCAGGAGCAGGGACCGAGCAACAGGAGCTCACCCTGTCACAGGAATTCAAAGTGCCGACCTTCTGATCGAATTCAGGCTTCTTTAATAAGTGAGTTTCATAACCCAATGTTTGAACTGGCTTGTTATAAAAATGACTAGAGTACTTATTTTAAAGCATAGAACTTTAGAAGAATAGAACATGTATTTTGAAATGGTAACAACTATTTTAAAGAGCATTATCAGAAATTCAAAAGGTTCTGATAAAGGTAGCAGAAATCCTTTAGTCAAGCAAATACTCAGTGCATCCTTTGCATGCTAATTCAGATATAAGTCCTATTGAATTCAATGGCTCTCCCAGGTAAGGGTTCATATGATTGAACTCTTTAGAAAATGTTATTTAATAAGGTTGGGACTTTTAACCCCAGTTCCGTCTCACATCTTCATTCTAGAGTGTGGGGCCAATTTCATATGAATCTTCAAAACAGTTATCAGTTTCATCAGAGTGAATGAAGTTAAGTATTAATAACATACACATTATCAAGATTAATTAATACATGAAATTTTTGTTTAAATCTGAAGCCTTAGATTGCAATCTTATACCCACTTACCTGGGGGGTGGGAATCCATTGTGTGATTTACTTCCAAGTAGATGTCTATTAATTTACACTGCTTGAAAGTCATTTCATAGTGTTTGAACACACATACACACATACATCCATATTCTTAAAGAATCTTCATTTTATACTAAGTATTAGGCCTGGGAAAGGCAATCAGTATCAAAGAACTTACAACAAAAACTTTGTTTCCACTGCAGTCACTGTAAACAAAATTATTTCCTACATTTAAAATGCCCATTGGGAAACCCAGCCAGATGGGCGGGGTATAAATAAATCATCATCATCATCATTATTAGGAATAGGGTGTCTAGCTGTACTGTTGATTATATCTGAATGTATGACTTTATCCTTCAGGTTAAATGACCTATGATATTCTACAATAAGTAAATACTTTAACTAAAGGGTTAAAGTAAAATCATTCTATGAGGAAAATTTGAACATGCACAAAGATGGCAGAATATCACTGCTTAGCGATTCAGGATGCACATGGGCAAACCTTAGAAATTAATTCATAATCAATCTCAGTTTGATTTATGAAACTGTTAAAAGTTACACAGAGAGAAAACTAGGCACATTCTCGCATACAATAGCCCAACAGATTTAACATACAAATCCCCTAATTCTGAGTTGTGGAGGCCTCACTCATTAAAAGGGGCATTTCTGGTATTCCTTCTAGCTTTGGGAGATGACATGTTCAGAAGCCTGTGTCGCCCCTCAAAAGCAGCACATGGGACCCTGAGCCTTGTAAAGAAGGCATTTGAATTTAGAATAAGTATATGAAAATATAGCAACCATTTTAAAACATTTTGCCCAAGTGGTTTTGATGACGAATTCTTATTTGGTTTGCAGTTTCCCCAGACTCTGTAGTATTTCAAGAACGATGTTTCTCTGTCTGTCTGTCTGTCTGTCTGTCTGTCTGTCCCCTCTCTCCCTCTCTCTCTCTCTCTCTCTCTCTCTCTCTCTCTCTCACACACACACACAGAAAGAGAGGAGGAGGAGGAGGAGGAGGAGGAGGTGGAGGAGGCAACTGCTGTATTGCAGCAGAAGCAGCAGACATCACACTGAATAGATCCACTGGCTGTGCCTCCCATTCCCCTTTAGAGGGTGCACTGCAGCCTTAATGGTTTCAGTCGCAAGCAAGTTTGTTGGAAACCCCAGATCTAATTAAGAATGAATGTCATAAATAGACTCAGGAAGAATGATTGAAGCCCTCCCTTTTGGGGGTAACACGGGTGTTTTTAAAGAGCATTTCAGCCTTGGACCACACCGTATCATGCCATTCTACCTGTATCTGTGTGAATGGAGTGTGTGGGATGGAGCGCTTTGCTTGCTTGCTGTCAGCCTAGCTTCTGTCCCAATATTTACCATTAACGGGTTTAGCAATATTTGCACTTACACATCACTTTAGGAATATTATTTCATTATGCTACAAAACAGCCCAGTGTGCAAATATTAATTAGGCATGTTACACTTCCCTGCAGAATGAAGTAGATAAATAGCATTGCTCTCTCAGGGAAGAGAAAGTAAAGGAACATCCCTGAAATTCCAAAGCAGAGGAAAGATATCACATTGGTGTCTTTTTCAATTTAATATTCTTAACTCAGAAACTTCCGAAACAGAAAGATTAGTTTTTCAGCAAAGGCTGAACGACCCTAGATGAATGTTTTGATCTGCCCTTCAAATCACTACGTTCTGTTTTACATCATGCCTGCTACTCATGTGTCCACTGATTGCCATAGAACAGGAGTTCCCAAACTGTCGCCTGCAAGCTTTGTTTAGGTGATCATTGTAAAACTGCAATTATAAATCATGCAGCATCTACCACAGCACATTACAATTGCTATAACGGACAGAAATATCATTAAGCGGTCCATCAGGATCTCCAGCAATTTCCTAGTGGTCTGGGGCGGAAAAAAGAGTGTGGGAACAACTTGCCTTAGATATTTTTGCACCTGAAATAATATCTTCCACTCTAGACTACATTAAATATACCACAAGAAGATAGTGTGCTATTTGATAGATATTGCCTGATGAGATGGTTTCACGTTGCTAGCCATGTCAATTTTTGATCTTTCTTTTGACCTACCACCTATTTCTTGTTTATTTTAAGGATTGGGTGCATTTCAGGTATGGCCTATTCCATTTTAGGGTGTTATAAAGCACCTAGGCCTGCTGCTTGGGACTAAGAAACTGATGAAGATTTAATAGCCAAACTGCAGTTTGAATTCATTTTCAAAGTGGTGCTGAGTTTTCATCACTCCTGGAAGACAATCAAAGAAAATAAATGATTCTCAGCCAAAAAACAGCAACTTTGTGTGATCAACTCCTGTGTGAATAAAGGAGGAATGAGGTGTTTCCTGTACATCCACATATTGTTTCCACAATGGGAATAAGGAGATTTGTTTTTGCCCTGCCATCACAGACAACAATTTTCACATTGCCTTCTCTGGTATGGTTAAATGAAGAAATAATAGCATCTTGGCAAACAGTTTGGTAAATTATGTATAATAATTATTGGTTTGGTTTATATTAACCTCTTTTTTTTGTTTAGGCAACTTTAAGTCAATCCACCTGGAGCGTAATACTGCATGTTACTATAGTAACTTTGCAGCCTGTTTGGCTGTGACAAAGGATCTTCATCTCGTCCATTTCATGCTCCTGTCTCGACCTACTCCCTCCCAGGGTTTTATTATATCGCCCTTTAAGAGTATCTGCAGGAGCCACAGCTGCTGTGCTTTTGTAGTAGAAAACAGCTTTTGCTGTGTGAAAAGCTCTGCCCTAAGAGGTCTTGTGGGCTATCAGCACTATTTTGTGTCAAAATAAGGGTAAACAGTATTAGATGTCTGAAGCTAATATGTTGCTCAACTCTGTTTAAAGCTAATATTTTCTTCTATTTGACCCTTCCTTTATTTATAATAGGCAGACACAATAGTTTAGACTTTTTACAGTAATGAAACCAGAAAAATTAAGCAACTAGCACCCCAAACCTAAAGCCATTTCACTCTGCTTCAAATACTCTCGGTTGTTGTTTTTTAAATGGGAAATACAGTGAGGAGGACACATGAAAAACATTTTTTACTATGCTTGGAGTTTAGAAAAAGAACATAAAGATCTGAAGATAACCCCCTGCAAAATTGAGACTTTTTCCCTTGGTGAGCCTTCTGACCTTATATAAAATAAAAACATCTTTGGATGTGATCCAAAACTTTGTTTTGATCTTGCAAACACACATGGAAAGTAAATCGTTTTGTGACGTTTTTGTAACATTGTAAGATTTAATGTAGTACATAGCTAACGCTTTTGCTTGTGTTGTATTTTGCGTAGTTTCTATTTTAATATTATACTCCGCCTTTAATTTTTAAAAAAACTTACATATTGAAAGCCACCCAGGAAACTATATCTTACGGGGGACAGAGAAACCTAGAAAATAAAGAAAAACAACCAATATCATAGTTCACATCCTAACTTCATTTATTTTACTGCAGAGGAATCCAAATCTATACCAGCTAAACTTAATATGGAATCTAAGGGCATTATGTGAGAGATTTTTACATTTCCACTATGCTGCCTTTTCCTCCATCAGCTGCATAAAACTGCAGTATTATTGTTGGAGACGACTACTTGTGCAAATGTTTCCCGGCTTAGGTCAGCCAGCCTATTTAATGATTTGTCTTTATGTCTACAATTTCGCTTCTGCATAAGCTGTTTACACACAGCAGTTTCTGTTGCGCTACCCCATAACTGTGCTGACCTGTGAAAACATTCCCCACCCCCTCATTTTCTTACTATATCGATCACATTCCAACTGCTCCTTAAAGGGTCAAAATTAGGTTTTCATTTCAGCCCACTCAGCTATTGCAACGCCGTGTCTTTCCCTTCTCCCTGTCTATCTGCCTGAGTAAAATATCCACGCATCAGTAATAACCGGTAGATTTGGCAAGGCTTTATTCATAAGGATTCGAGCAGAGTCATTCTCCAGTTGTGTTAATTGTTGCACTGGGAGGCCTGTGAATGGTGAATGGGAGCTTGTTAACTTGCTAAGCAGCTGGTCAGCAGGGTAGTTTGATTCCAGCAAGGCTCTTGACACCTCTGCCAAGGGTTATTGATACCTCACACACCCCAGCTGAGACAGATTGTTTTAGTCCTGCCTCATATCCATAGCACAGTCTGTAGTTAGAGGAATAGTGATTGACAGCTCACACCTCCTGGGCCCTTCTTACTACCAGACACAACATCTGCTATGCCCTGTGGAGCAGTGAACCAACACACAATGAAGAACTGTTTCCACTATTGTCAGGGTTCGTTTTCGTTAACCCTTTCCGGCTTCTCTCTGGAGACACACAGAGGGGTTTTAAAAAAAAATCATTATTATTTCCTATTATAATCGTTCACAGTTTTCTCCCCCAAATCTAGAATTTCATCCAAGGCAAGATTGTTATTTTGTATCATCCTTATGTAATCTCCTTTGATATTCATCAACAGCATGGATTTGGTGCTTTGGATAGTTCCACAGCCAACGTTTGTTTAAAACCTTACTGTTGTGAGGTTGCCTTACAGCATCGGGATCTGCGGTCTGATTCCTAGGGGCAAAGCAGTCGCGAAGAGCATTTTGTGTGGATTAATCACAGGGAATTTCTCTGAATTTCCTCCGTATTAATCAGGGGAAGCATGTGAGGGGCTACTCCAAAAGATAATTTCTGAACTTAGGTCATGATTTGTTAAAGGGCAAAAAGTAATTATCACTCTTAGACATGGGAAACAAAAATGAGCTTGGAGTATATTTTCCAACAATGTTGATTTATCCAAGGATATAGAAAGTGATTTTATGGCTGATTATGTAAAAAAAAAGTTTAATTAAGAAAGGGTCTCTCTCTCTCTCTCTCTCTCTCTCTCTCTCTCTCTCTCTCTCTGTGTGTGTCTGTGTGTGTCTGTGTGTGTGTGTCTGTGTGTATCTACATGCACCCACACTGAATTGCAAAATGCAAGAACATTTTGTATCTTCAGTATGTGAAAAATATGGCACTGTGCATTTTTAAGAGTTCCAAAAAGCAAGTCCTGGCTTAAAATGAATTTGACATCTTTGAAGAGCTGAAATGCTACAGATGTTTATAAAGGAAGTGCAACTGTTGTTGCAACTTACTTTGGAACAGATGTTACTCTATCAGGAATGCTGATTTGTATTCATTGCATGTGTCTAATTAGAAAGTATCCAATTGTAAATCTCTATGTAAACTTTTGGGGCCATGTAGCAGTGTCTGAAAGTGTTTTTTTGAGCATTTTAGGCCCTGCATTTTTGCTGTGTCCATTGTCATCACACTGTCATATGTCAGAAGACAAATTTGTTTGGCTTTGTTATCTGTATTTACAGTGCCATAAGGATATGTTATGCTAGAGAAGAACTAATAGTATTATTTATTATAGCAATGTAATTAGCAATACTGCTATTGCTAAGCATCACTATAACCTCTTGTCAGCATCGTGTAACTTTATCATAAGTCACTGCATATTTTATATCCCCAAAGGAGTTATTGGCTGGGTTTACATGATGCTATCAAACTGGTACTCCAGTGGATTATATTGCTATACAAACAGAGTGGTTTAGTCTCTGCTACCTGTAGCTGGGTATTTTCCTCCATCTCCATATAAAGCCAAATTTCTCACATCTGATCAGAACTGGTGCACTCTGGATCAGGAATCTTTCCAAAAACAGGACCTCACAAAATGGCAACTAAGAGAAATGTCCCCAAAGAATATTTTCTGTTGATCAAAGATATGTGTTGGATAGTTCAGTTGGTGGAGCATGAGGCTCTTAATCTCAGGGTTGTGGGTGTGATTCCCATGTTGGGCCAAAGATTCCTAGATTGCAAGGGGTTGGACTAGATGCCCCTCATGGTCCTTTCCAACTCTACACTTCTGTGATTCTCTTATTCTAATTGCTTATCACTATGAAGCAGAAAACATGTTTGGTAACAACAAGACTGATCAGTCAAAGGCTAGAATCTCAAGCCTGAAGAATTCAATCCCACTGAATTCAGTGGGACTTTGCATTCCTGGTGTCAGAAGTCAGATACTCTAATTCAGTGATTTCATGCATGCTGTACATTGTTAAAAAATAATGATGATGGGCTGCTCAATTTATGCATGGGGTAATCAGTGGCCATAGAGGTTGGATAGTCCTGGGCAAGATATTCATTTGAGCCTCTTAATGGCACAAAAGCAAGTCAGGAATGCAATTTCATTTACGTAATTCTAAACATGAAGGTGCATTGAACATAAGGATAAATGTATCATACATACATTGTAGTCATTTCTATTACAATTGGAGTGGAGAATGTTGCTTAATACATTACATAACATTACCCTACTGAAAATACATGGATAGAAGTCATAAACAAACAAACAAACAAACAAACCATGACCTCTATATGTGATATTCTCACTTAAACAGAAACAGCCCCCCCACCCCAAAAAACAACCCATGTTAAGCAGTCTTACAGCACAGAATAGTGCAGGTAATTCCGCCCCCGCCCCCTTGTAACTCTCAAAATGATGTCTCACCAGATGCAGCAGGTATGGTGAGAATAATGCAGTCCTTCTGGGTTCCCATCAGAGGTTAACATCTGTTTCCATCCCAGCATCCCATAACAAAGAGGAAAGTGGGCACTAGGATACCATCATACCGAGTCCTCACTAGGATCCATGTTCAGTGCTTGATCCCCACTTATAAGAACCACTGCCCAATAAGAATGTTATTTTATCAGTATGGGCACTGTTAATCTTCCCAGTGTCAGAAATGTGATATTTTACTTTCCCTCTATGTTTAGAACCTCTGGTGAAGGGCTTGTTTGCTACAAATCTGAGGACTGTGCTTTTTTTTGGGGGGGGGGAGGGATAATATTCTATACCCTTCTCCAGTCACAGGAATTTGGTTAGCATTATATGGACTTGTGAGAGGGGGCGATTAGTATATGTATAAGCATGGTACTCGATAATTCATGCTAAGCAAAGACTTACTTAATTTACATCACACAGTCTTCTGACTCAATAACTCTGGTTATCAATTTAATCTAGCATCTTTTGATGAACCAGCTGCTTGAGAGGGGAGTACAAGAAACCTTGCCTTTGGCAATTAGGGAATAACATACCCATAGCTAAGCTTCTTTCTAACTCACATTAAGTTAGCTATTTGCCTGTGTCCTGAAGCTTAAAATGCTCCTACACAAGCAAGGTATCTTATGTTTTGATAGGCAGAATGTTAACGGAGGCACCATGTATTTACGAGGCACTCCATGTCACAATTGTTGTTTGATTCCCATTCCTAAAGACATTCTAGTTTCTGTCATGTACGTAATATGCATTGGTTTTGTGCTTACCATCAGCTGACAACAGGAGTCTGAAGTGACTTTTCAGCAAGCGGCAAAAATGGTCCCTTTCACACAGATAGCAATTGACTGAAGCAAATACTATCATAAACTGAGCTAGCAAAGTATAAATGTGGGTTAAAAGTAATAAAAGTGTTGCAATATAATAGTAAAGTCTGCCTGAGGAATTAGAGCTTCGAGCTTCAGGGGTGGGCCATTTAGAAATACACAGCTATTTTTGATTTGCTTCAGATTGTGTGCTTCTGTGAGGGGTACATATACCCTCTGCTCTGAATCATTCATTTACAGTGGGTGAAATAGGATGCCTGGCACATGTCCCTTATTAATCCTGCTTAAAAGGGGACTCTACTCCAAAATGAGGCAGACTCAACATGCTCATGATGCTGTTCTGCGGAGTGCAGTGGTGCTGACAGGCATTGCTCCAGCCGGGGTCTACTAATAGAGCTACTAAGTCTAACTCTTGTTTTGAAATATAAGTCTATGTGACTCAGAAGTTAGCCTCAGTTGTATGCTTGTCCACTCAGTAATGTCTCACTAAATTCAATGAGTCTTACTTCCAGGTATGTACAGTAAGTGGGCAGGATTACAGCTTAAATTCCAAGAATGCATAAAAAAGGTAAAGGACCCCTAACAGTTAAGTCCAGTTGCAGACAACTCTGGGTTTGCAGCACACATCTTGCTTTGCAGGCTGAGGGAGCCGGTGTTTGTCCACAGACAGTTTTTCTGGGTCATTTGGCCAGCATGACACCGAAACCAGAGCAGCACACGGAAACGCCATTTACCTTCCCACCAGAGTGGAACCTATTAATCTACTTGTACTTTGATGTGCTTTTGAACTCCTAGGCTGGCAGGAGCTGGGACCGAGCAACAGGAGCTCACCCTGCCACAGGGAATCGAACCGCCGACCTTCTGATCAGCAAGCCCAAGAGGCTCAGTGGTTTAGACCACAGCACCACCGCATCCCACTGCCACCCGTGTCCCACTCCAAGAATGCATAGGATCATACAAAAGTTATGTATGCAGAAAAGTTCTGTATATTTTTTTATATAGTGCCAACAAAGCCATATGTGGTATATTTCTGCAGCATTATTTTATGATGATTATTATGTAAGTATAGATAGCTACATGCATTGCTGAATGCATATAATACACAAGAATTGTTCATATTCTAGCGGAACTGTTAAAACTAAATTTGTTTCTTGTCAAGATTAAGGAGCAATGCAGAAATTAGGGGGTGGGAATCTGTGCCGACAAACATTGAGATTTCTTTTTTCTTTTCTTTTTTTAAATCCCATTCCTGTCTTTGATTTTTCATGCCTATTCAGTTTTAAACACTGACATATACCTTGGTTTATACAGAATAAGATTCTAAAATGTTATGAAGATCATGATTTAAAAGCCTGTTGTTGTAAAGCACTCTATATTTAAATATTAAAAATTAGTAAATATTCTGGGATTCTCCTAGCACAGTATTCAACCTCCAATCGGTCAGTTTCAGAGTCTCTAAAGAAGATCTTTAAAAGCATATAGAGTGTGAACAGAATATCCTAATCTCTATTCATGTCTTCCAACTTTAATCAGTGTAATGTTTCAGTATCTTCCAGAAGTCTAGTGATGGTCAAGTTAAAGACTGTATAAAAGTCTGTTAAGAAAATGAGATTCTGAATGGTTTTGACAATGGGCCGCATTATAATAGCATTTAAATCAACCATGGACTATTCTAAACCAGACTTTAAGACTGTGATAGATCCATTAGCTAACATTTTCTACTTCATCTTAAAATAGACATAGCCTTAGTGCAATCTTCTATAGCACATTCCGCCTGGCATTAACCATGATGAGCATCTGGAAATGACACTTAGTTCAGCAGAGAGCTCACTCCACTCCTGAACAATGTGGACTAGTAAGAACACATTCCTACACAGCCTCACACATTGCCCGCAATGGACCACATCTCCTTTAGGTAGATCTGCCCCTTTTGTTTGTTGAGTTCAGCAAGACAGGGCTTTCCCTCCTTGCCTAACTGGTGCATTTATCCTACTTTCAATGTCACTAGTTATCCTCGTGTAGATGCAACAATAGCCATATCCAGAAACACAGTACCCAATCTTCCTATGTTTATTATGAGGCCAGAAAGACCTGTATACACACATATTTCTTTCCTTGTGACTTGGAACCCTAGAAAGAGAGGGAGAGAATAGTTTTGGGGATAGGGGGTTACAATTTGTATCCTGTCTCAAGAATCCTATGGGTGCTAAACAGTGCTTTTTCTGGGGGGACGCAAGGGTACACATACCCTTAAACATTTTGTGAATCTAAGTTTGGCCTCATTGAGGGGCAGTATTTCAATATGAGTAGGAAAATGAGAGTACACCTAAACATTTTTTAGAAAAAAAGAAGCACTAGTTCTGAATCAGTTCAGATTGGCTTAGACTAAGCCCAGCTATTCTGCAGTTTTCTGGAGAATCTGATCCAAGCCAGATGAGCCTGATTTATATGAACACCATTATGTATGATTAAACAATTAATCTAATTTATTGAAATATTTTGCAATGGTCCATATCAACCTTACTGGCTTGATATGTAGACACTTTGGTGTTCCACGTGGTCTTCAGAGCATCAAATGAATACGGAATTCTTTCAGACATGGGAACTGTGGGTGCCATAGCTTGACGCAGCACATGGAGCAGAGCTAAATGGCTCAAAGAAGAGGGGCTAAAAAAATCGAATCTGGACACGTGTGTGTAGTGGCCACCATTATCTACCCTTCCATATGATGCTAGGGCATTGTGGAGGATGCAGAATGACAGCCAGGTTGACAACACTGTTGTTGCCAGTTGCATTGCATCACCACAGCTAATGGTGGGCCCTACGATGAAGAAAGTGCCAGAGAAATTCAGTGAAACTGAATTTTCAATTTCTCTGCTCACAAATAGGGTGGAGAATTTCAAGAGGCCTTTATCACATAGCTCTAGGGGGAACAGTTGGTAATCCATTTTGATGAGTTTAGTAGAATTCAGGATCTAATCCCACCCTATCAGAGGGACAACCAGCAGGCACCAGCCCAGATGAGACCCCAACAGTAGAAGGACCTACTTCCTTGAGAAGCATGCACGTTCCGCAACTCATCCTGACTCTGGGAATCCAAGGACGAGACTGAAAAACATATAAAAACACAATAGAATTAGTAAAGGATGAAATTAATTCTGTGTCTTTCTTTTTGGTACATAAGGAGTGTTTTTTTAATTGTTTTCTGTTAATTGCTATATATTGTTTGATTTGGTTTTCTGTTTTGTTATGTTTTTAAACCACTAAAGCATACACACACACACACACACACACACACAAACACACACACACACACACACATATATATATATAGTAAATTTGTTGTTGCTGGCAGGAGGGAGGAACTCCTCTAGGAAAAGAAATTTGCCTAAAATATTTGATACCTCCTTCATTTTTTCTTCCTTAAAGGCTAATGTCCCCCTACCCTACCCTTCGAAATTGGAAAAAGTGACTGCATTTTTAATGCAAAATGATTGTTAAAGAAAAATGTGTGAACATGCAAGATCTTTTTTGTAAAAGTATTTTCAAAATACTTTCCCCACCATGGTTATAAAAAAGTATCTGGGATTGTTTTTTAAAAAAAAGAAAACTCTTTTTTCCTTCTCCACAATACCCATTTCTAAAATGTAAACAAAATCCAATCTTACAGAATTCACATCTAGCAGATGTTGATGGGTAAGCAGCTGTTTACCTATGGTATAGAAATTACAGGGATATGTAATGTAAGTTTGATGTCTATTGTATACATAGCTAGTTGTGTATCAAATATTTAATACGTGATATTCTTTGGGATTTGTTAGCATCTCCTTTAAAACTTGCCTGCGGCAGTTACAAGATGGAATGTAAAAAGTGGTTTTGATTATCGTTTTGGATTGTCACCTTGACAGTTTGGGTTGGGTTTTGTAGGCAGAAAAGAAAGAAACTCAGAGACATCCTCTCCCTTGCTCCCACCTCCACCTCCTGCTTTGCATCCTCTCCCTACAGACAATGCTCTACAGAAATCGCTCAGGAGCCAAATAGACATGAAAGGATTACCAAGTGAAGTTATTTGAGGGGAGCCTGATTCATTATTATTATTATTGAGAGACAGGAATATTTAAATGACTGGCTACATCTCTAAACTATTCATTCTGTTGGAACGCCAGTAAGACCTGATGGTCGTATACAGCTGCTGGCAGAGGGCAAGGAGTAGAGGCAGCGGGGAGAGGAAACAGAGAAAGGAAGGAGGCAAACATTTAGTTTTTAAACAATTCTGAATAAAGAAGAATTGATCAGTAGGTTGCAATGACTGCAACTCGCTCTCCTTGTTCTCCTTGCTAGGGAGTGGAATAATTATATTCCACACAGAGGTGGAATAATTATATCTGTATACCTGCTTGTAGAGATATCTTTTCAGAGCATTCCTGGCTGCAATCCTATACAGTGGTACCTCGGGTTACAGATGCTTCAGGTTACAGACGCTTCAGGTTACCGACTCTGCTAACCCAGAAATAGTACCTCGGGTTAAGAACTTTGCTTCAGGGTGAGAACAGAAATCACGTGGCGGCAGCGCAGCGGCAGTGGGAGGCCCCATTAGCTAAAGTGTACCTCAGGTTAAGAACAGTTTCAGGTTAAGAACGGACCTCCGGAACAAATTAAGTTCTTAACCCAAGTTCTTAACCCTGTATGCATTTACCTGATAATATGCCCCATTCAATTCAATGGGGCTTACATCTCTGTAGATATTTATGACTGCATTGGTGTTTTGATGCCTGAGGTAAATAGTAGTTCCAAAGCAAACATCATAGAGCATTCACATCTGTGTCCCAGCTGATGTCAACTGGGATAAGATGTCTTTTTTCTAAACAGCAATAGATTTATACCCACAGCATGCTGTTCTGGGGGTTATGCTTGCTGCACACACACCTAGGCTAATTTTAGGGGTTGTACAGATGCACAGGAAGGGTGTGAGGAAGCCCCATCACACTAGCAAAACTCACTGTGTCAACTTCCATTTGCAAGACTAGTTAGTTACATCCCATCCATATAGTCTGTTTTTTCCTAAATAATTTAGGCTGCAATAACTATGCTCACTTATCTGAAGGTTAGTCCCTTTGAATTCAGTAAGGTTCACTTCTGAGTAATACCTTAATACACATCCATACTCTCAGTGGTTAGTCAGATTCTCCAAAGACCATAGGCTCCCAAACTGTGGTCCATGAAATACCAATGGTTCACAGGTTTCATTCAGGTGGTCCATGGTATATCCGCACTAAATATTCATGTTGAATTTTTTAATTGCTTCTTTTATTTCTTATATTGTATTACAGTTTGAATTCTGTGGAATGCACATTGTAATACAATAAGGTGCAACACAAGAAATAAAGGAAGAAATAGTAATGCAATTGAAAATCATACAAAACCACTAGAATGCCTATATTACGCAAATCCACTTGAAAAAACACGTAAACGTAATAGGCTGTATAATAACAATTGTTTTTCGGGAAATCATACAGCACCCAGCACAGCACATTGTAATTGCTACAACAGCAGTTTTCAAGTAGTCCGTGGGATAAAATGTTTGAATGTTTCACTCTGATTGTCCCACAGGCTTATCCATGATGCTTTCAGGTTGCTAATCAATTATTTTATTACCCCCTTAATTACTTAGTAATCTTTTTTTTAAATTCTTTTTGGTTGCCTGTATTTCTACTGTTATTTCAAAACAAAATTCCATGCTAAAAATGAGAGAGGAAGACTCTCTGTGATAGTGTTTGCCAACTGCAGGTTTTTAAAAGCACTTTTTAAAAAAATGCCTTGTTAATTTGTGATCTTTTTCTAGCTGATCAAAACTGTTTTAAGTGATTAACTGATTTAGCATTGCAGTGCTAAATGCTTACATCTCCCCCATTGAAATAAATGAGACTTTAAAGTGTTTTGCTTTGGCTGTATTTTTCCTTTAAATTCTTTTCCAGTTATCTGAAATATCTTAGCTTCTAGGTTCTTTGTAGCAGACACCATTGCATCATAATAACTCAGGCATATTATCATGCATCTTTACATTGATTTTGCATATAGCTCTACCCTAAAATCCACATGCTTTTGTGAAGCATATTCTCCCCCCCCCAATCCCATATAAGTCCCTTTATTATAGCAGTGCCAGCTACTTCAGCTATCGTTAAATGTCTGTCAGCATTTCCATTCTAAACCTTATTTTCAGGGGATTTATTTCCTAGATATTTTAAGTCACATCCCTCTAGGTTTGCCATAGAAATTCATAACATAAAGTAGGTGTCAATTTATTTTTCTTTTATTCCACCCCCACTCACCCCACATTCTGTCTGAATGACTACTTCCGTACAAAACTGTAACATGGCATTCATAGGGGTTGACTGGGCATTTTGTTCTATGGTTCCATCTACGCACACTATGATAAAAAGACACATTGCAACATAAAGAGGGTGAAAAGGGTGCACTTCGAGTTATAGAAGAATGCTTGGTTGTTTACAGTTTTGCTCTTAACAATTTACCTTTTTAAAGAATGCATTAGGGCCACAACCAAAAATAAATGTCAAGGTCACTGATAATTAAAATACAATATACTCAGAAACAAGTTCTGCTGAATTCAGTAGCGTTCTCTTAGGTAAGTGCTCACAGGATTGCAGCCTTACTTCCGAGAATAGTAAGCATTGTTATTTATAAAGGCTAGGCTCTCTAAAACATCTGCACAAAATTACAGTTCCTAGAATCCTTTATACGGAAAGGTTCTAAACAAGTTACACATTAATACCTGTTTGCAGGGCCCATTTTAATGCTGTTTTGCAAAGGGCCTTGGAAAGTCTGGAAGCTACTATTGGGACACAAACATTGTTCAGACACTTATCCAATGATTTTATTAACAGAGAGCCTTCTAACAGTAATTTTATGGGGGCTGCTCCCCACCCCCAAGTTGATGGGCTTTGCCATTCACATGGTGTGTGTGCACCGTGTCATGTGATTGATTATGCAGGGCGAGGCTTACCTGGGTCCCACAGCATTTTATTCAAGTTGCCACCCCGATACTCAGATCCGGCATCAAAAAGAACAATTCTGATAGGATCCTAATGTCAAATGGATCAAGTGACTGAGTTGGCCCTGTTCTTCAGGAAGCATCGTTTGGTTTGCAGACACATTGTTTTCAGATGACATAACATTTATTCACAGCCTCATTCCTCACCAGTAGTCTGAAGTGGTTCAGTTAGGACAGAGGAACCTGGCTTCTATCGAGTCAGACCATTAATCCATCAAGCTCAGTGTTGTCTGCTCTACAGTGGCTAGCTGCGGCAGGCTCTCTAGGATTTCAAATGTAGTGGTACCTTAGTTCCCGAACGGCTTAGTTGTCGAACAAATTGGCTCTGGAACGCCGCAAACCCAGAAGTAAGTGTTCCAGTTTGCGAATGTTTTTCAAAGCTGGACATCCGACATGGCTTCCGCTTGAGTGCAGGAAGCTCCTGCAGCCAATGGGAAGCTGTGCCTTGGTTTTCCAATGGTTTTGGGAGTCAAAGGGACTGCTGGAACAGATTAAGTTTGAGAACCAAGGTACCACAGTAGAAGTCTTTCTTTGCGCTACAGGACTTACCAGGGATTGAAACTGGGACCTTTCACCTGCAAAGCATATCTTCTACCACAAAGCTACAGCAGCCATCTTACCATATTGCTAATAACAGATGTAATTTAAAGGAAGTTAGTATTTTCACCAGATGTTTAAAATTTAGTTTAAAACGTACTGTCCATGTTATTTCTACTTGATTTGTTTAAACCTCAGTTAATCGTATAGTGTTTGTTTGCAACCAGACTGTTAAAAAAGTATAGGCTAGATTGTATTTTATTCTTTTTTGATACAAGAACATCTGCCCTGCCCTGCTGGTGCCCATGAGCCACTCAGGACGGCTTACAATAATTTAAAATTGTTGTCAAAATATAAAGAAAAGGCACAAGTGAAATATATTAAAATAAATTTAAAATGTGACATTAAAAAATATAGCCAAGGGAGAAGCTACAGATAAAACATGACCTTTGCAGCAGATGCCTGGCAGGCAAAAGCCTACTGGAATAAAAATATTCCTTAATGACAAGTTCCCTGCCATTAGCACTCTTCCTTCTGCCCACTGCCCTTGTAATGACTGCTCCCCAAAACCTCCTACTGAGCCCGGCCTTGGCTGGGGATGGCGGGGTATAAATAAAAATTATTATTATTATTATTATTATTATTATTATTATTATTATTATTATTATTACTACTACTACTACTACTACTACTACTACTACACTAACCCCTCCCCCATATTTACAAAGTATTGCAGCAGGAGAAAATGAATGGCATCTGTCTGTTTCAGGAGACAATGGGGGAGTGTGCCTTTGGGGGTGAAGTCAAACTGTTGGAAGGTTACAATGCCTGTTGTGGCTGTAGAGACTGATTTGGAAGAGACATGTTTTGTTGCAGCTGGGGCAGATGAAGGCAGGCACCATGGTGTTTCTTCTCTCTGTGCTCCTCCCAGCAGTCATTTCTCCACTGGGCACTGCTATGGATGCATGACCTGTTTCCCAGCAAAGCAGGCATTGTACATTGATGTTAACTGCAGCAGCAAAACCAGATGCCTTTATTGGCCCCACCTGCAACAAAACATGTCTCTCCTGTATTGGTATCTACAGAAGGCACTGAAACTCTCCAATGGTTTGACTTCACCCCCAAAGACATACTCTTCCATTGTCTCCCAAGACAGATGGGTGCCAACAATATAGTTGAATGTATAAGTAGATTTTCATTTAGATAAACCTGCCCATTTGTGAAATCAAAGCGATTAATTGACTCACTAGATTATTGAGACAAAAAAGAGAAAAGATAAAGGTAATATCTTTTGTTAGAACAATTCAAATTGATTAAAATGTTCTGCAAGTTTCTGAAGCATGCAAGATTCTTTGTTGAGTATAGAAGTTAAAAGCCAAAATGAAATGAAATGAATGAATCTATGTCCTTACACATTTTAATTATATTACTATTCAACTGGACTTGTCCAGAAAAGCAAGAGATTATGTTTCAGGTTAAAACTATTTTAGGAACAACCTTGGACACTTACAATATGTTACTTATGCATTTCTCTAGGTAAGATCTGTGCTGTTGAGAAGGTTCCTTGTAGACGTCACTACCTTCTAAACCAAACTGGAATGTGTTTCATATAGGGTATAGGGCGGTATATAAATTCAAAAATTAATTAAATAATGTCGCAAGTCATGCTTCCACCATATTCTGTAATGCAGAGGCAGGGAATGATTTCCAGTCCAAGGTGACATCCAATGATAACCTAGGAGTGCAAAAGCTCCAAAGAAGGTTTTCCTTTTAGTTTTATCAAAATTATTTTGACTTTTCTAGATATTCCCTTTTTTTTCTTTTTTTCTTTTGCTTAGGAAGAAAATCCCAGGCTTCTGTGGGATTTTAGTGGCAGCTCTTAATAATTTCAGTAATTTCAGTAATTTAATTATTTTTTATCTTCCTGTGGCTGTAAGTTGGGCTTTTTAAAATAAATCAATAAAACTTATTTATAGACATTGTCCTTTGGCATGTAATACAGCCGGTGACCACTCATCAATATGTTACATAGTTCAGCATATTGTAACTATCTATGTGCAATACTGAGTACACCAAGTTTCTGAATTACTATTCCTTTTAAAACCCTGAATGGGTTCCTTATTAAAACACACAGTAATGTTCAGTGGCGTAGCGTGGGTTGTCAGCACCTGGGGCAAGGCAAGTAATTTGCGCCCCCTAACTGAGAGAGAGTGAGTGAGCCAGGTAGGGGCAGAGAGCTGTGAGTGCGAGTGCACCCCCCCCTCAGATGTTGCGCCTGGTGCGGCCGGCCCCCCTGCACCCCCCACGCTACGCCACTGGTAATGTTCTTAACATCAATAGATTCTGTCATAAATTAAAAAATAGAAGATCATTTCCATTTACAAATTCAGTAAGGTAAGCAGATTCCTTTTGTGCTAGTCTCTATAAGCAGTATCAAACAATTGAATTGCTCTGAAAACATGTATAACATGTCTATGGGGAACATGTATAACATGTCTTAGGACATGGGTAGGCAAACTAAGGCCCAAGGGATGGATCCAGCCCAATCACCTTCTCAATCCGGCCCACGGATGGTCCGGGAACATAGCTGTCAACTTTCCCCTTTTTTAAAATGGAAATTCCCTTATTCCAAATAGGATTCCTCGCAAGAAAAGTTGACAGCTGTGTCCAGGAATCAGCGTGTTTTGACATGAGTAGAAGTGTTGAGCATAAGAGCATAATTTCCAGATGTCAGGCCAATAAACTAGGAAGTCAGCAAAATATGCACCAGGTACTTATTGTGCAATACACTGTATTGTATAAAAACCGCCACTGATGTGATTATCTTCTTCTCTGACGGTCACTTGTTGCCAAGTAAGATAGTCTTCCATGAACAGAGTCTTAACAGTGAGTCCATAAGTGACTGTGGAGGCCAATTCTGGATCCACACATCCTCTGGGGACATAGGTTTCTGGGCGGGAGTTGATCACAGTGAGGGTTTGCCAAACGGTACCTTCCTCTTAGCTCGTTTCTCCTTTTCACCCTGAGTTCGTGCTTCTTCAAAGTCCATGATACCTTTGGTAAAGGCTGTTCTCCAGCTGGAGCACTCCCAGCATAGCATCAATCTGATCTTCCTTCCCTGGCCTGGTAACAAAGAGACCTGCTGCCTTGAGAGCCTAGTATGAAAAGGGTAACAAGAATAATAGTGAAGCCTAGCTGTTTTACTTGAACTCATTGCATAAAGCATTGCACCAGGTTAAAAGAATAATATCTTCAGGAACTTGAGTTACAGTTATATTAAAGCAATATTGATTATTTAAATATATTTTCCTCTGAGGGAGATTTAGAATCAGCTACAAAATCTTATTAAAACAAATTCTTGTTTTTTAATTATACCCAGGCTAGTAAATTATGTAATTTCCTATGGGGATACAATTGAGAAACTGACTGTTGACATTTTCAGTTTGTTACTCTCCATCTGAACCTTTCTAAAGGGCCACTCTAAAATACACAGGCACTGATGTTAATTTCACTACAATAAATGGGCTGAGCCTCCATAGAATGCCTTGCTGACTTTAGGATCAAGGCACAAGTTTACGCTCGTGCTAAATGTGTGTGATGCTTCTGAGCTTCTGTGTGCTTACATAAGAATGCAATCTTTGATCATAGAAGCAAACACACTATGTTTGCTCGGAAATTGTCTTGCTCAGTCAACAGTGGATGTTTCTGGGTTTGGAAATATGAGGGAGCCTTTGAGGCTAGGATTGCATCAGAGCTGCACAGGTAAGGTATCCAGAAGCTGACATAACAGGAGTCTGGAGGCTGCATGCTGAATGAATTGTATTTGCCTAGACATTTTCAAAGCCAGTCTTACTTAGAGCACATTAAAACAATCTAGTCCAGATGAGGTACCATGGCTGATTCTATCAAAGTAAGGGAACCGGTAAATGTACTGTTGACTATGGCCAATACTTGGGTATCCTGGAGTCCTGCCAGATCAAAGAACATACCTAGGCTCCTAATATGCCTTGGGAAGGCATGCAAGCAGGATCTGTGAGCAACAGCACTCGCCTCACCCGCCCACCACCTTGCAGTTTGGGGACACTTGGACACTAAATCTGCAACCAAACCTTCCCCCCCCCCAATGGAATTTAGCAGCAATACTACTCAAGTCGGCATGTGAAAGGAAAGAATGGAAACAGGAGCATGAGACCTATCCTTATTTCCCCTTCCTTTCAACTTCAGCCATCTTGAGGGAGTTGTGGACGTTTCTTTCTTCAACTGCCCAGCATCCTGTTCCTCTGCTATTTTTTATTTTTAGTTTGATCACTTGAAATTGCACCTGTACTGAGGGTAAAACTCTAGAAGTCTGTGTGGGAAGAGTGTGCATTTCCCGATCTCTGGAATGAGAATGGAACGCTGGCACAGTGTACAATGATCTCAGCAGCGCAGAGATTACAGCTCATTGCACTCCTGGTGAGTTCAGTTGTGGATCAATCTGGAATTTAACAGGCTTCACGTTGCTACTTTTGCAATCAGCTTTTGGCAGTTCCTTGCAAGGGTTTCATGTCCTGTTGTCACTGTCCTGCATATTTATTTATCCATCCATTCCTCCCACCCCCTTTTGTTTGTTGCTGAAGACAACTAATTGTTTTTAGACTGTTTGAAAAACTTATACTATCTTGTCACACTTTTCTTTTTCTAACCTCCACTGTTCTTCAAACATTCTGTAATATCATGCAGCTTGTATGTGCATGAGACTGGGAGAGAAAGAGAGAAAAATAATTCAGATGTCATTGTTTTGTAATCTTACTTTGGATTATACAGAGATGTGTGTCATACATGCATGTATCTTCTCACTATCGTTACTGCTGATATGATGAGATATTGTTGAGAGCATTTAGGCTTAAGTTTCCTCCCCCACTCCAGCCGACAAGATTTCTGAAAACTTCTAATTTTACAGCTCTAAGCTAAACTTACAAGAATCTTGAAAAACAGCGCAGTTCCTTCATTAATTTTGTATTTAATATATTTCCCCTTCCTATATATAACACAGAGAAATGCACACGCAACCATTACTATGTGAGCATGATTGCTTATCTCCATTATTACATTTATCTTCACTTGTGAGAAGAGATATAATAATTCATTTGTGGCTACGACACTTGTGAATTATCCCTCTTCACAAGAGGAGATATATGTCATAAGAGAGATCAGTTTCTATGTGTTCTTTTCCAGCATACAGGGGATTTATTACAGGGCTATTGGTGTTTATCTTGATGAGATACAGATTACTTCCTCATGGGTAATGAGGGGATCCTGTTTTGTAAGGATAAATTCCATGTTGTTAGTACAGATTGGAAATTTTCAGTGTTATATGTTTCTCCATAAAATCAATTCTCAATTTTAAATCCACAGACAACCTCCTAGACACTGCTCCAGGGCCCCTCAGATTCCAAGAGATGACAATGGCCAAAGCCCACAGTAATACACAGAGCTATGCAAAAGGATGCTGGAAGCACCAAGGATTATTTTGAAGTATTAAAAACTTGTATACTTTGTACTGATGCTTCAGTTGCATTCTAATACAACTATATGTGCATTTATGGCACTGGCTACCAGAGTTGGAGTTCCACTTTATAGATCAGGATCCTTTAACTTCCACTACCCAAGAGCTGCTGCAGCAGAAACAAGGAATAAATGGCTGTGCACATGGGTGAAGCAACTGCAGACGGACAGATTTAGGGGTTATGACCATTGACAGTTTCTCCGTTTTCCTTGCTTAACTAGGCACTGATGCTATTTTTGTCATGTTGCTTCTCCCCCCCCCCCCCGAATAAATTTTATACTGCATATAGCTAGACTATCAGATAGCTGTAGTATATTGATGCTCTTGATTTTATCAATTTGCTTTCTCATTATTTCTATTGTGTTGAACCGGGAGATCCCAACAGTCTAATGTAATAACACAGACAAGAGCAGGAAAGCTAATTAATTTGCATACAAAAATATTCAGCAGCGCAGAACCTGCTGTAACAAGGCATAAGTGAAATAGGATAAAGCATAGTATTTTGCTTTTGGGGTTGGTAGGAGTATTCCTGTGGATTTTTAATCTAGCAGCAAAGAGCCAGGGCTCAAGTACAGCCAAAACATTTTTTTTAAAAAAATAAAACCCTATTATAGATTCTTTAGGTATCAGCATTGCATAATGCTGCAATGTATCATGTTTCATTGTGGCACTTTCTCCCATTTGTCACTTTGCGTCACATTGCTATATCTCAAAAATCACAGCGTTTCCTCCTTTTTCCTCTTTAGGAAGGCAAATGGGCACAAAAGATCCGGCATTGAAGACAAGGATATTTCAAGGATCAGGGTCTCTGAATAAGAAGAAATTTAAATTGATATTTCAAGGATCTGCTATCCGAGAGAGGAATTGATTATTTAAACTGATCTGCTCCGAAGCCAAGATATTCAGGAGAATAAAATATTTGCTTTTGCATTTGAACCGTCCCTCTTTAATGAAAATGTTTTTCTTTTCTTTTTTAAATAAAAAATGTTACACATTGTAGAAAAATATTTTCCTTAATTTGTTTTCAGAATGCTCATTTAATATTAACACTGCATCACTATCTTTGATGGATTCAACACTAGTCCATAACCAGTGCTTTTTTCTGGGGGGGGGGGCACAGGGGTACACATACCCCTAAACATTTTGTGAATCTTTGTACTTTTGTCCATCTACTGTATTTATTTTCCCCGATTTGAACTATAAAATGGTGATTTTCTTGAGTCAAAATGAGAGTACCCCTAAACATTTTTTTTGGGGGGGGAGCACTGGGCATAACTAACCTAGGTCCTTTGGGTCTACTTTGAGTAGAATTTAGTTGGCAACAACCCAGTGTGCCTACTCTAGAACACTTTTTTCTTTTTTAGTACTGATTATATTCACTTAGGGGAATGTATATATTCCAGTGGGATATTAGTATTAAATAAAATGTCTTTTATTTCAGTTGGGCTTCTTAACAATTACATTTGCTTAGGTTTATGATGCTGAGTAAGTTGAAGAAAAAATTCATTTAAGCAAAGAGGACTAATGTCCATGCACACACCTTTAGGACTGAAGTGTTAAGGCTTTTGAAGATGCAGGGCCTGGTTGTCCTCTTTCTCACTGGTATGTAATATGAGAGTCATAGAGATCCATAGCTAAAAGTAAGGTAAAGGTAAAGGTACCCCTGCCCGTACGGGCCAGTCTTGCCAGACTCTAGGGTTGTGCGCCCATCTCACTCTATAGGCCGGGGGGCCAGCGCTGTCCGCAGACACTTCCGGGTCACGTGGCCAGCGTGACAAGCTGCATCTGGCGAGCCAGCGCAGCACACGGAATGCCGTTTACCTTCCCGCTAGTAAGCAGTCCCTATTTATCTACTTGCACCCGGGGGTGCTTTCGAACTGCTAGGTTGGCAGGCGCTGGGACCGAGCAACGGGAGCACACCCCGCCGTGGGGATTCGAACCGCCGACCTTTCGATCGGCAAGTCCTAGGCGCTGAGGCTTTAACCCACAGCGCCACCTGCGTCCCTAAAAGTAGCTAAAAGTAGAAGTGGGCAAATGTGTCCTCTTTTTTGCTCTTCAAAATATAGCAACCCCAAAAGGGACGATCCAACTGTCTTAGGGACTCCACTCTGGATTTCTGTAGGGTTTACTCCTTAGCCTTTTCTTCTCCCATAGATATCTTGCAAGGCAGCAGAGGTTTAGAATCAGAGTTTTCCTTCTCCTAGTTGGGCTACCTTCACAGGCTGATGAGCCCCTTCTGCCCCTCATTTCCTTCCACAGCACATGTAGAAACGGCATTCTTGACAGCTAGACCCAGGAGCAAAGAAAAAATATATATCAGAAGGTTCATAATGTTGAAACAGAGAGCAGTCTTGATGCACCAGCTAGCTAAGTTGCAGTCACGTTACTTTAGACATATTAGGTTGTAATTGCATCGCTGATTCTAAGTGCATGTTGCATGTGCATCCAATATTGCACCAGAGAAAGTTTCATTATGTTCTGATAGGCAATGCATATAAGCACATCTACATCTATTAGCTACATGAACACTTTGCTCATACTTTCAAGTTCACATTTGTGCTCAAACTAATAAACTGCAACCTTGAGCACAGTGGGAACCACTGGAATCGTAGGAGTCATCAACCATCTTGATTAGACTTCCCACTGGGTATATGAGTGATATGAAAACAAGCTGGCTTTGTCCAGCATTAAAAACATCATGTACTTGGGGAAAATACAGGTACATGATACTGAATGAGGTGCTTGGTGACACATACAAAATAAAGAATTCATGCAGATATTGATGCAAAAATAGACCAATCTCCACTGAACTCAGTCCTAAATGATCAGTGTACCTCCTGGGAACTAGGAATGGGAAGAAGGAGTGCATGGCCTATGAAACTGAAAGCCTAGATGTAATCTTTTCCCATGAACCTAAAGACACCTCTTGAGAAGAATGCACTAAGATACAACTTGGTATGAAGATGACATTCACTTCCAAATGTGAAATTCTGTGTTTTCAAGCATCATTGATGATTTGGTAAAAGGACCTGCAACTAATGCTTGGCATGATAATTCTGGAGAAAGAGAGAAATGAAAACTTTCTCCAATTTGTAGCATTACTACTATTAGCAAAATCCCCTGTCTGGGCATATTAAGAAACGATGGTCATGCACACCACAACAAACCTTCTGGACTACGTAATCAAGTCTGGAGTTTGGGTGACCCAGAAATAGTGTGTGCTGGGGGCAGAGTGTATATGAAATGTATTCCTTTGACAAGGGTTACATCTTGGCTGCTGAATTAAGCTGCCTTCTGACATTCAGCCTGAACATGCAACAGCTGATAGCAAGGAAGGAACATGTTCCCTTGCATGGCAGATTTTGCACTTTCCCACATGGGCCAGGAAGGTCCAGAACAGGTAGAAGCTTCCTCATGTATCAGGAACCCTTATGTGAGAAGAGTCTTCTCAGCATGTTCAGTTGAATTTGCTTAGAAGCCCCCTTCAGATCTTCCTTCTCAATGTGAGAAGGTCAGGAGTGGAGCAGGCACACCCAGTGCACCCAGGGACAAGGCTTTTGTGGGGGACCCTTCTCTGACCCATTTTTAGACTCACAGAAAGCTTTCGTTGGAACTGGATTTTCAATTTGTTAAAACTGGATCATCTTATGTGGCTACAGGAGCAGTCAACCTGGACTCTTCATTGACTCTGATGGGAAAGTTTTGACTCACATCACCTCTTTTATTAGCATCGTATTGCACTCTTATTGATAGGCAGGTCTAATCTCTGTGTTATCGGATGAAAGTACCTAAACTATGATCCCTGGCTGTCACCACTCCCCCATAAGCCTCCCATCTTTGCTGGCAGAGTACTGTGGTCGTAGCATTTGCTGGTATTGCATAAGACTGGCTCAACATTATTATTATTTATTAAATTTGTATGCCACCCTTCATCTGAAGATCCCAGGGCAGTTCACAACAGAAAAAATACAAAATGAGAATGCAGAATACAGCATACAGAAACAAAAACAAAAACAAACTAATCCCCCCCAAAAAACACATTTAAATAGTAGAAGCAATGTGACACCAGTGTAATTTCACTATGCTGATAGAACATTTTATTCTTTCGGCGGAAAAGATTTGAGCTGCAATGCACACTCACCTGGGAGTAAGTCCTATTAAACGCAGCACTATTTTCTTCTGAATAGACATGCATAGGATTGTACTGTTAGCGGCACTCCTATCCTTCTGGCAGAAGTACGTCAATCACACTAAAAGGTCATTTAAACTGATTGACTATGACTACCCTAACTCTCTCTTTTTTATAATATTTTTATTATTACAAAATTTAACTTACCCATGTCTGCTGCACCAAACTCTACATGCAACATTTTGTATATTTCTAATGCATCCCTCCTAGCACTGAACATGATGCTCTTACTCAATCTGACAAGCTTTGAGCATAATGTTTTCAACTTTAAATGATCAGAAGGCATTCAAAAATATTTTTCGTGGTTGCATTTCCTTGGGGGGAAATCTGTTGGAGATGGCATACTGGCATAGCTGTCAACTTACAGATTTGAAAATAAGGGACCAGCAGCCTTGAAAATAAGGGACCAGCAGCCAAAATAAGGGATTTTAGTCAACCAGCTGAAATACAAAGTTAAAAGGGACCAGATAATTTGGGAGAGCAGCTCCAGTTTTTAGCCCTTCATTTCCAGAGGTTGCTGCTCAAGACACCAGCCGATGAAACACTGCAATTAAATAACTACAAGCAGCAACCACTTTTCACGCAAAACGAAGTCCAAGCTACGAAGATGCTGCTGCAGTTCTGTATCTTTTCTATCGTGCTCCATCTGCAGCTCTCAATTCCATCAGGTGGGGCGGGAGGAGGGGGGAAATAGTGCCCGAAGTAAACCCGCAGATCAGACCATCTATGCTAGTCTACCACTACAAATCTATGGGAGAAGCACTTGTGGTCCTTCCCTAGTAGCCCTTGCAACACCTGCCAACGCCTCCGCCTCCTCCTCTTCCTCCTCTCTCTGAACTGCTTTCTCTATGGTTGCCCTCAAGGCTCCTCAGCAATTCATAGGCCATGCCAGGCTGCCCATCTCATCTGGGTCCTTCGGCGGCACAGCCGCAGTACGGCCTAGCAGGAGTGGGAACAGTGGCGACGGGCAGAGGGGAGGCCCCAGGCAGAGACGCTCAGTTCGGCAGCCGCGAGGAGGATGGCAGCAGAAGGGCCCGAGGCTCTCGCCAGTCCCGGTGGGGAGGGGCTCCCAGGGGCTGAGGCTGGTGAGAGGAGGCCGGAGGGGGGCGGGCCGGGCAGCCAAGAAGCACAGTTGGAGCCTCCCTCCTCCCTGGCCGGCAGGGAGGGAGGGAGAGGAGCTGCTTCCTTTGAAACCCGGGAAATTTAAGGGACATCTATCAATAAGGGACAGCAGCGGGACATAGCGCTGGGATAAGGGACTGTCCCTCCAAATAAGGGACGCTTGGCAGCTATGCCTACTGGCAGTAGGCAGACTAGAGCAAAAGTAGATGGAGTTTTCAGAATTGTGCTTCTCTCCCCCCCCGTCTCTCTCTCACCTCCCCCACTTCTTTCTGCTTCTTTACTTTTTCCCCAGAGGGGTGGTCCAGACAGCAAGAGTTGGCCAACAGTGTCCAGAGGCTGTTATGAAATCAAAGTTTCCACCAGTCAGCCTCCTCTTTCCTTCTATCCTATCATGACAATCTCATTTTACACACACGCATGTTTCTCTCTCTCTCTCTCTCTCTCTCTCTCTCTCTCTCTCTCTGTGTGTGTGTGTGTGCGCTAATTCAACGTTTGCATTAATGGCAAAATGTGAATTTTGGTATTCTGAAAATAAACCTGCTGTGATAGATACAGAACTGTATTTTATTTTATTTTTAATGGAATCAAAATGTCAATGTCCTTTGGTCAAAGTAATAAAACCAGTTCTTTCTTACATAGAAGCAAGTTGTGCTGTTAAGGCTTTAAACATCATCATAAACCATCATCTTCAGGTACAAGATCTTTCAGTCCTTTTCCCCAGCAACCATCAATCAAACTTTATAGGCTCACAAATGGCTTGGCTAACACTCAATAGTAATATTTTAGCCGTATTTACACAACAGATAAAATCTCTGCAGGAGTCCTGAAGTAAATGCATATGTCCCAATCCAGCAAGGGCAATTCGCGCGCGCGCACACACACACACACACATGTAATTAACCCTTCAGGATTAGGCCTGCAGTGTGAGAAAAGCCTGGAACCATATTATGTTCTGAAAGCACACCACACAACAACTTTGCTGAAGCTAGGCAGATTTGGGTCTGGCTTATTTATTTTGTTTTAACATATTTATATATTGCTTTATAAATATTTAGTAAATAAACTATTACTACTACAATATTCCACCTACTACAGCTAGCAAAAGTCTGAGGAAACAAGTAGGTCTTAAGCAAGTATCCAAGACTCATCACAGTTGGCATCTGCCTTATTTTAGAGATGTGTCATTTTTGGGTTTAGGCAGGATAGGCACTGTGTGAGGAAGCAGCAGGAGTTGGGATAATTTCAATAATTGTAACCGAAATTTACAACTCTTGCTAGCAAAGCAAGAGTGAGACTGCAACTAGTTCTCAATTACCGTATTTCCCCCTCTATAACACGCAGATTTTTTCTCCTAAAAAGTAAGGGGAAATGTCTCTGCGTGTTACTGAGCGAATGTGTGGAGCCGACTGGTGCGAGTGAAGACAAAAATCAGGCAAATATCAAATCGTCCGGAGAAGGGAAGCCTTGAAAAGAGGAAGCTGCTGCTTTCCTGCATTCTGCCTCAGGGTCTTACTGCCCACCCTTTTCTGTTTCGTTACTGTGTTTGCTCAAACGGAACAAAGAGCAGAGAAAACCCCTCCCCTCCAGGCAAGCAGAGGGGAAAGCAGAGAGTCCTTCCTTCTAATTCCTAGGGACTCGCAGGCAACATGCAGGTGGGGGAGAGAGAGAGAGAGAGACAGAGAGAGAGAGAGAGCTGGCTGGCTTGGGTGGGTGGGTGGGTGGAGGGGAACTTTTGCCTTCCTTTCCTCCCTCCGGTAAAACCCCTCTCCTGCATTCTTAGCCAGCTGCTTCTCCGCACACCCCTCTCGTGCTCCTTGTCCCTTCTATGTTTTTTCTTCCCTCCCCACTTAAAATGTGGTTACAAAGCACGGATCCACATGGATCCTCAGGATCTTTGCATTGGGTCACCCCAAATCACATAGCAAATTCACCATCAGATCACATAGCAATGATCTGATGCAAAAACAGGGCTGCAATGGTGCAAAAACGTGGTTACAAAGCACGGATCCACATGGATCCTCAGGATCTTTGCATTGGGTCACCCCAAATTCACCATCAGATCACATAGCATGCCCATGGCTACAGTCTGCACCAAAAAAAATCACGCACCCACTGTTGCCTGGGGCTGCAATGGTGCAAAAACGTGGTTACAAAGCATGGATCCACATGGATCCTCATGATCTTTGCATAGGGTCACCCCAAATTCAACATCAGATCACATAGCATATCCATGGCTACAGCCTGCACCAAAAAAATCATGCACCCACTGTTGCCTGGGGCTGCAATGGTGCAAAAACGTGGTTACAAAGCACAGATCCACATGGATTCTCAGGATTTTTGCATTGGGCTACCCCAAACTCACCGTCAAATCACATATCTGTGGCCACAGCATGAAGCACAAAAATGATACACCCACTGTTTCATTCAGAATTTTTTTCCTTGTTTTCCTCCTCTAAAAAATATGTGTGTGTTATGGTCAGGAATTAAAAAAACAAAGACAAAAAGACAAAAACAGAGCCCTCTCTGCCCAGCTGCAGCAGTCCTTTACGGAGCCTGTCAGGCCGTGCCCCAAGCCAGGTGGACAGAGGCAGGGCAGGGCCCTTCAGGCTCCCAGCAGGTCAGGCCTGCAATGAAGTTACCCCAGAGTGTTGCTCAATCTAGCCCACCATTATCTACTCTGTCTGGCAGCTGTTTTCAGGCAGAGGTCTTCCCCTGCCAGTAGATATCCATTACTGGTCTGCAGGCTGAACCTGGGACTTTAGATATGCACTTCATTCAGATATGCACTCTATCAGAAAACATGAGGCTTGCCAAACAAGTGTTCTGCCATTGGATTGCCCTTTCTTTCATTGGCCTTTCTTTGGAAGGGAAGGAATAATGGAGAGGCAGCACACTAAGCTGGGTGAATATAGCTGGGTGAAAATAGGCCACCATTTTGTTGTGAACAAAATTTTCCAGTATATTTGAAACCTTGGGGGCAGAAACTAGAGCATGGTAGACAGACAGAAACTAGGAGGAGACAGATGATGATGCATGGCAGCAATTGCTGCTCATAGCCACTGCCTTCATTATTAGATATATCCCAGTTATTGGACCAGGAGAGAAATCCAAAACCATGAAGCATCTTATGGCTCTTTAAGGTTTACAGGAGTCCCAACCGCTTACCCAGACTTCACAGGAAAAGGTTCACCAGTCTAAACGTTACGAAATTATTCCAGCTCTCCAAATCTCCAGCTTCTTTAATTATACACGTAACCCAATATGGTTTTTTTTTATTATTAATGCCAGAAATAATCCCATTGGAACTTTCCATTGTTACAAAGTTCTGGAATTTTACTTTGCTTTGGAGCAGAACTTCTCTCCTTTCAATTACTTTCCCAATTCCTTAAAAATATACTCAATTTTCAAAGTTATGTCAAAGAAACGTTCTAAACTTCTATTCTTTCAGCCGCTACCACAGTACCTGAATAAAACCTGAGGCTCAATTCTGAGGGACACTTAAGTCACTAAAGTCATATGAGGAATTTAACTTTCTCAGGCAAAGCTTAGAGAAGGATTTTCGTTCTGCAGGAGTCAATACATTTTAAATGCTGCAGCTCCTCAAAGTTAAGAAGCAAAATTGATGTCTTAAGATTGTGGGTTCATTCTGAACTATTTTCTCCTCTGCATTATAACTAAATATCATTTTATTAGTGGCTCTTCTTTTTTGTTATCTTACAATTGCTTTGAACATGCATATATGCCATACCATTTTCCTTCCTGTCTCCACTATGAGAATGGCTTTTCTGTCGTATATTAATGTTTGGCAAATTCTCAGTTTCACTGCAGATGAGGGAATAGTTTCCTAATAGATCCTGGTTCATAATATGATGGTAATGAGATCTGGAAACATGCATTTTCTTAACAATCTTTAATGGTTGGGGAAACAGATGATGGTATAGAGTGTATTCATTCTTGTCACAAAGACTGAAGAAGAAGGGAAAATGGCATCACAATGAGTTTCTTCTCTCATTTGCAATCCCTCAATTATTCCAATGGAGGCTTACCTAATAGTATCACTGTCTGTATTGTTGTCTTTATAACGCAGGATACTCGTTGGGGACACTTATTGGAATGAAGAGGCACATGAATGAAATATTGTATTTGAAACCTTAAGTTATGGAAAGCAAAGTGACCCCATGAACATTTTGCCGATATCATTTGCAGGATGGATGGATTTAAATAGCTCCTAAAGTTAGGAGCTGGAATATTGCTTTTCCCATCACAAATCACCTAAACACTACACTATCCCCCACAAATTAGACTAGCTCATTTCTTGTTAGGCTGGAAACAGATGGTAGCTTTTCTTACCTGATCCAAGGCACCTTGCCACCTCTCTTTCATCCTTCCTGTACTGCTCCAACCAGCTAGTTCTTCCTCCACCTGTTTTAAGATTATAAAATTATTACAGGTATGTATGTACCTGCAGTACATACCTTCTGTTCTGCGCTGTATTTGGATTGAAGCACAAGTGAGGATTGCCTACCTGAATGAGTATTTTGTGCAAAAACTGCATCTGCACAACAGTATCATGTGTGACAAACACACAAAAGAAAGCCCTCCTTGATTGTGGTTCCTCCCATGTGTACATACAGTGAAACAGACATGTGTGGCAGTGTGCATGGGTACCACACAGTTTCTACATGGAATTTTTAGTGTAGAAAGCTCCTTGTGTGTTATGCAGCTCAAAGTATTCAACCATAATGGCTGCAAATTAAGAATAATGTAGAATAGATTGATTTGCTGCAGATACAGTTAAATAAATGCTTGTGTTAATTGTTTGTGGAACTACTTTGACATCCCTCAACTTTGCTGGGTGCATGTTTTCTATAGTTTTGGCTTGCTGGAACCTCTCATTGGTTGATTAGATTTCTAGACCTGCCCTTCACCAATGTTAACAGGGCAGGTCAAATAACAATGTAATAAACCATACTGACAACAATTTGTACATCTACAGCAAAGAATCATCTTCAGTATACATTTTAAAAAATTCTGAAACTGTAACAACACAGTATAACAAATAAGACAGCAAAGTAAAAACTGCATAAAGATAGGGATATGGTAGCAAGGTCAATCAGCACCAGGCATATATGGTTCATAAAGACATCTTTGCAGGAAGAAATTCTACTGATATTAATGACATTTACTTCCAAATAAAATATGCTTAGGTTTGTAGCCTTTCTCAAAACTCTGTAACAATATAGTAGTAATTTATCTATAATAAAAGGTGTCTCTGTTGCTCTCTGTCATTCTTTGTTATCTTCAAAACATTTAAAATGCAAAATTTGTTCTTGATTTATACATTATATATATACATTTCAAGATACAATCTAGAAAAAAGAATGTACAGTGTATCAGCTATTGCAGAGTAGAAATGAGACTTAGATAAGGTGTTGCTTCCCACCAATTGTTAAATTGTGCTAATACTGAAATACTGTAAATTAATAACACTTTTAACGGCTTTGTCTTTAAAAATAATACACTGACCACATAGTTTGACATATGCATTATATTAAATGGTTTGCAGCAAACGGCAAAATCCCCAGTGCTCTTCCTCCCATACCCAGTGAGACTGGGGAAATGGTACATTCAGAAGTTGGAGTATTCATAATACAGTAAGTTGGATTTTTAAATAAGTGCATCTCAAATTTCTTTAAGCCGGATTTATTTTTTCTTTAACAAATGTGCTGCAATTTTGCAGAGAATCTACTAACCTTCAGCAACTGTTCAGAAAGCTGATTTGTAGGTCAAGGTTGTTTTCCACGAAGGAGTAAGCTTTATATATTTATTTTTATTTATTACATTTGTATCCTCCCAAAGGAGCGTAGTGTGGCAGACATCAACATTTTAAAACAGTACAATTTAACAGCACAGTTTTAGAAAAGTAAAATGTATTGTAAGTAAAAGAAAATTATTCGCCCTGGTCTAGGAAGGAAGCTTTGTATGAAAACAGACTTCCTAGTGTCCATAACCGGCAGGAGAAAGGACTATATGGGTTGCAGGGGGGGGTCATTACCACTAGCTCATAAAATGCAGACTCAGAAGCAAATAGATGATCCATTTTGACAGTACTGATGCTGAGGCACAAACTCTGCCCATGGGTACCACACGCCTGAAAGATCATCATACACTCCAAACTGGGAGCTGTTAGCAATTTCACAGCACTCTGAGGTTTGAGGAATGCCAGTAAGTAGAAGAGCCTTCTCAGTAGTGGTTCCCAACTCCAGAACCCACATCCCCCTGGACACCCACGTTGCATCAATACACAAGACCCAACTTTTCACCCAAGCTTTTGGGAATGGCAGGATGTGAAATTTCTATTGGTGGGTAGTTTTATTTTGGTGGTGTGTGTGTATATATATATGCATCTTGATTTTATATATGATTTTATATATGATTTTATATTTATTATTGTTATTTCTATTCTTACACCTACGCTGGAACTTTTTGTGAAATTTGGGTAACAAGCATTCATAATAAATAAATAATCTTATTAACAGCATGAAGAGGAGAAAGAGGTCTATATCCTAGCTTCCCATCCTTCTAAACAAGGATATTCATCTGTGAAAGTTGAAAGAATCAATAATCTGTTTTGTATATTATTACTGAATATTTCTTTTTTCTCACTGTGATTCTGTTTACTTTTAAATTATAATTATATATTTTAAGATGCTTTGGCATTTGAAAGTCTGTCAGACTAACTTATCACACCGTATGCACACGCACATACAACGGCTCCTTGGACTGAAAGAGAGTTTCAAAAGGCGGACAGTTGCTGGGGTATATGAGCAGTATGCTGGTTGAGAGGAACAGTAGGGGACTCTGTGATTGATGATCTCTGCACTCTCCAGGAGCTATCATTGCATTAATGGAAATGATTGCATAGGATTTGAGAGATAAAAGGATAATCTCTGTAGCACAAACAAAAATAAGGTGGGGGGGGGGAGTCATGAATTTATTTTAGTCATTCATTCTAAAAGAAGCTGTAGGTTTTTATCTGCAAACAGAATATGATTGTACATAGTTTAAGCCTCTGAATGTTGGACATAGTTAAACCAGCTATAGCTTGACCATAGAGTATTATGCAATGAGAGCTGACTTCACTTTCGATATTCTTAATGGACAGTGTGTCTAATTGTATCACATGCCTCTTCTGGACGGCATGTGTAAATGTTGAGAAAACTCTGAAGAATCACATGAGTCAGTTGTGACTTCCATGTGAACAAAGAGAGCTAATGTGTTCAGATAGGCCATGAAATTCTTGAGGTCCAATAGAAGTCATCAGGTATCATATCTGGTTTATTTCGCCTTAAAGGCAATTGTGTATCACATGGAGGGTGAACTCTTTTTCCTTTTGATGTCTATAGCAAAACACTAATTGATTTCACTAGAACTAGTTTGCATTCTGATTTTATTTTTTTTAATATCTCAAATCTAATCTCTTCCTTTCCCTAATCATATTTCTTAAATCCTTGCTATTTGTGTTTTAATTTAGTCAATTAATTTGGTTAATTTATGTATGGAAGTGAGAGCTGGACCATCAAGAAGGCTGATCGCCGAAGAATTGATGCTTTTGAATTATGGTGCTGGAGGAGACTCTTGAGAGTCTCATGGACTGCAAGAAGATCAAACGTATCCATTCTTAAGGAAATCAGCCCTGAGTGCTCACTGGAAGGACAGATCATGAAGTTGAGGCTCCAATACTTTGGCCACCTCATGAGAAGAGAAGACTTCCTGGAAAAGACCCTGATGTTGGGAAAGATGGAGGGCACAAGGAGAAGGGGACGACAGAGGACAATATGGTTGGACAGTGTTCTTGAAGCTACAAACATGAGCCTGACCAAACTGCGGGAGGCAGTAGAAGACAGGAGTGCCTGGAGTGCTCTGGTCCATGGGGTCACGAAGAGTCGTTTTTTTAAAAAAAAAAATCACTCGGTCTGATGTTTTGCTTAGATTTTTTTTGTTTGATCAGATGTCTTATTTTATTTTTCTAGCTTCTTCCTCCATACTTCCTTATCTATCAGAGCCTAAGATTGGGTGGATACTATCAACTGAGAATTGGGGAGAGGGGAGCACTACAGATTTCTACAGCCTTGAGAGGATTGTAAATCACCACTGAAGTTGTGATGTTGCTAAAGTAATAAGGCACAGGGCAAGGATCAAGTTGAAGCTGTTGATGCCAGGAATTAGAGAGAGTTGAGGATACTAGGTTACTTATATTCAGTGGCTTTGATCCTGAGTTGGCATTCCATGAATAGAGAAGGGCTTCTTCTGTTCAGAGAAGAACCTTTGATCCTGCAGAGGCTTCCATTGGTGATTTTTGCCAATTCCCCTTCTCCCTACAGCCCCTGGTGACATCTCACATGGTGTTCTGGAGGGTCCACCAACCCTTCAGAGCAAATTTGGGGACAGGGTGTAGGAGGCAGGGAGTATTGGCAGGAATTACCATCCATTTTGCCAGTAGGAATGTCCCATAAGAGAAATCCAACTTAAGGGATCGCATGATCCAATCCACTGTCTTTCACACACACACACACACACACACACACACATTTTAGTGTGTGCTTGCTTGGATTCCATGATGACTAAAATTATTTTCTATTCTAAATTATAATAAATTACACCAGAGGTCTATTCCTGTTTTAGTTATGCAAAGGTATGACACTTGCTATCCTCGATCAGAAGAACTTGCATAATTTAAAGGCAAGATTATTTCATCTGACTGGAGAGAAGACAATAGAAGAAGAGAACTAGCATCCTTGGGTTGGCACACAAATATTGCACACCAAGGCAATAGGTAATAATGTCTACACTATTATGGCTTCAGTTGGAATACTTTACACAATATCGTGACCAGGGCAGGATTTAGGTTTGATGAGGCCCTAAGCTACTGAAGGTAATGGGGCCTTTTATATGTCCAGCTGTCCTTTGTCAGCAACAAATTGTGCTGTTTAGTGTTGAATATATGCTATATGTTAATTTATGCACCTAATAGGTATCTAAAGCCATTTGCACATAACAAAATATGTATTTTATCAAAGTAATTGTTGAACTAAAAGACAATTAAGAAGAAGTCTATTAATAGTGATATACAATTACGAAGAAGTATATTAATAACATTACTTACATCATAGGAGCCTGCACAACACAAAACACTGTTGCTGTATGTAGGTTCTATTTTATTTGTTTTTTATCTTATATTTTGGAAATGTACATCCATTTTTTTTTCCTTTAATTTTTTTTGGGCCCCCCAAGAGAGTGGGGTCCTAAGCTATAGCTAGTTTAGCTTATACATAAATCCAGCACTGATGGTGACTACTGGCAAGATTGCATATGGTAATATGAGAACTGTTGATTTTGCAGACATCAGGGAAGAATTAGGATAGCTAGAACCTAGGGTCGTGATCAAAATGTCTCACTTCTGTGACTGGTAAATAAGCAAAAGTAGGTTGGAAGAAATACTAATGGGGCCTGCCCCCATACTTTTTGCAGTACTTTCCCCACTACCCTTTTAGACAAGGGCTATGGCTCATTGGGGGACGCGGGTGGCGCTGTGATCTAAACCACTGAGCCTAGGGCTTGCTGATCAGAAGGTCGGCAGTTCGAATCCCCGCAAGGGGTGAGCTCCAATTGCTCGGTCCCAGCTCCTGCCAACCTAGCAGTTCGAAAGCACGTCAAAGTGCAAGTAGATAAATAAGTACCGCTCCAGCGGGAAGGTAAACGGCGTTTCTGTGGGCTGCTCTGGTTCACCAGAAGCGGCTTAGTCATGCTGGCCGCATGACCTGGAAGTTGTACGCCAGCTCCCTTGGCCAATAAAGTGAGATGAGCGCTGCAACCCCAGAGTCGGACATGACTGGACATAATGGTCAGGGGTCCCTTTACCTTTACCTTTTTATGGCTCATTGGTAGAACAGGTCCCAGGTTCAATCCCCAGCATCTCCCAGTAGGGCTGGGAGAGACTAATGTCTGAAATCCTGGAGAGTCACTACTAGTCACTGGAGACTATGGTGAGCCAGACGGACCGATTCTCTGACTCAGTGTAAGGCAGCTTCCTACGTTCCTATAAGGGGAAATGATTTGCCTAAAACTGATGGGACTTTGGGGGCTGTGTTCCTGTATTTTATTAAAGGTTCCCCTACTTTACACATCCCTACATTCAACCACTGGTGAGAAGGTTTTAAAAAAATGTTCTGATGTTGTGGACAGCCTAGAACGTGGCGATGAGAAGATTAGTATGCCCCTTCTTGTTTGTATGCAATTGTCAGGAAGGCCTAAACTCGGATCGAACCATGGGAAAGGGTTCTTCTTGGTGAGAGGAAGGGAAATGAAAGTAGGTGGGATGAGACAGTAAAGGGCAGGAAATGTTGTATAGACATGTATGTTTTGAACAGTGTGTAATTTCTATCAAATTTTAATTTGGCAATACCCCCCCAACTCCCACCCCACAAGAGCCTCCGGGGTTGAGCAGCCTAGATATCTAAATAAATAAATAAATAACAGGACAGACACCAAGTACTACATTTTCAAAGGTGGCTGGCATAATGTGATGAAGAAACTTATTATGAAATGTAAAATAATGTCAAACAGAGGGAAATGCAGCAGCTTCATGACTGCATAAATCAGAGAGAATACACAAGGCAATAAATTCCGTTCAGCTTCCTAGCTGTGTGGGCAAAGGGGGATTAAACAAGGCAGGGACTTAAATTTATAGTGCATCTTATTTATGAGTGAGGCCTCAATCACGTATCAGATACACTAGGCCTGTAATAATGGCACAGGCAAAACAGAGTTGATTCTCAGAGGGCAGGTGCCTTTAGGACATGATGGTATTCTACAATGCAGTGACGAATATGAAATGTCAGATAGCAAAAATCAGAACAGCTCCCCAGTTGTACAACATGCTATGCATCTCTCTGATAGGAAACCAAAACAACTGAGATTTTTCTCTCAGTTGACCCAGTTCTACATCTCCACCTTTGCCATTCTTCAAAACACCCCCCCCCCCATTTCTTGTTTTTTTAAAAAACTGAAAACAACAGCCATTAATAAAATAATATATCCTGTGCTTTTCTTAAAGTAATTTCTGAACATTTAGGAGTTCCAGGATGCTAGTGTTCTGTCTAATCAGCAACTGTTTTCTTCTAAGCTGGTGAACATTATTTCCACATGCATTTGCTGCTTACCACATTGCCTCTCAAGGCTGTTCCATTCTAGAAGATTTGTGAGGCTTGAGACATTCCCTAGTAGACTAAGGCCCTACCAGCAGCTATTAATGTGTAGAGTAACCAGTGCAAAACAAAGAATGAATGTGACTCCAGCGACTGTAGCCCTCACTGCTATTCCCTCAACTCTGAAGTGTTCTCTGTGGTAAAACTCTTCACTTACATTACATAACAGGAGGCTCAAATATTCTGTGACAAACACAGTTCCCAATTAGAATCTAATCCTATTTACAAGGTAATTGTGTTATTTTCAGTGCAGCAATGCATCAGAAATAGGCTTTTATGGAAAGCTCACAGACAAACAGCTTAGCTAGACACAGCTAGGAATTGTTAAATGGGCTCCTATGAGCTTGGGGTGGTCTCCCAAATACCGGGGCTTGTTTTAAACACAGAGGTCAGCTCTAAATTTATAAATTTACTCCTTCGATCATTTAGGTGGTAACTCTGGTGTTTAGTAAAAGCTCAGTCACGTTACTGTGTTCATATATGCCTATCAATGTTTAAGAAAGAGATTAGCAAGTGGAGAGATTTGTCTCTGGAATACAACATGTGGGAAATACAAAAGCTGGAATGAAACTAGAAATCGCTTACATTTTAATTAAGTAATGGGGAGAGTACAGTTGTTTACCACTTTGGAAATGGAAGGCTAGAGTTGCACAACAGGATGTTCATGTGTAAGGTCATCTTTTTGTAACTGTTTTATTAGTGAACTTTGGCAGGAAAGGAAATTTATGGGTCTGGGATGTGTGGTCTCTCAGTGATTGGTTCAGATTAAAGCTTCTGTAGGACTCATCACAGAAACCTGAACCCTGGGGTGGTTCCTCTCCTTATCTACATTTTGGGGTGAGGAGCTGACTTGCTTTCATCTTCATCACATGGAAGTCAACTTTGATTCCGACCTTGCTCTTGTGGGTCAAGTAAGTGTGTAATTTGCAGGGAAGAAGGTTCCCTGCACTATTTATATGTTTCACTGTTTCTTTTGTTGCTTCACTGAACAGCACAACACTTAGAGGAAGGCTAGTAAATAGATTCCTCCCCCCTCCACCTGCGTGCCATTTAGCTATAGTTATTTTACATTGTCTGCTTCCTCTGCCTGCGGTACTTGTGCTCCCAGTGCATATGAACCTATTTACTTTCCACCCACTACTTAGCCCTGCAAGGCTTTGTTCCTGTCTCTCTCAATGGGAAGAATGCTCAAGGCTTTTCTGGATTCTTCCATTACAGTTGTTGCAGGCAGGCAAGGAATGTAAACAGGTTCTGGCACTCTGGGGACACATACCAGAGATCTCATGTTGAGAGCAGAAAATGTCCAGCACTAAAGTTTGCTTATCCTTCAAGACGTGATCCATTTTCAGAATAATGTTAGCAGGAGCATGATTTTTGTTAAAAACAACAACAACACCCCACAATATGCCAGGAATACAGTTTTCCATCCACAACTGCTTTACGACATTCCACTTTTCTTTCCTTTTTAATAATTTTACTGATTTTCATACAATTTAACAAATTCAATTTAATTTCAATTCAATATTCTCTTACCGTTTTGACTTCCCATCCTTACTTCTGTGATGTTTCTGTTCAAATCTTTTATCTGCTGTCTTAAATGTAATACTTATTTCTAGAACATATAACCTACATTACATTCCTTTATCATTCCACTTTTCTGAGAGTGTGTGGAGACTTTTTCTGACAAAAGTCCCATCTAACCCTGCATTCTCTTTACAACAAAGGCCAGTCAGAAGCCCAGGAAGTCTACAAGAAGAGGACAAAGTCAACTTTCTTTTTCCTGTATTCCGTCAAGGGATGGAGATTTTCCCAGCTGAAGACAGAAATAATGATGCTGGCTTGCTGCAAAGGGAGCAAGACAGCATTACTATCTTGGTCTAAATTGTGTATGTATGCTGCTGTTGTTTTACTCATGGGATACCTTCTCTTCATAATGAAAACCAGTGGAAGCTGGCCCATTAGAGTGAATGGGGCAATGCCACACCCACCTCAACCTGCCCTTGTCCAGTACCCACCTGCCTTCTTTCTTGCAGCCAGTCCACTGCCTGCCAGCCGCTTCTTTCTAATTCTCAATATTGCCTTTGCAAAATACAATAGGGAGGAAGATGGACTCTGATTGTCACTGGGTCTGACTGTTGGTTGCCCTTGCTTCCATTCCACTAAGTCCAAGTGAGCACCAGCCACCGCTGATTAATGCTGACTGCTATACTATTGTTTTCTCTTCTTGGAGAACATCCACCTCATATGGGAAACATTAGAAACATCCTTTGGGGAGGTGGAGGGCTTATAAACCTCTAGATTTTGTTTGCCTCTATTATTCCCCCATTTCTGGTAACCTTATCTTTGGGGGTAAGTGTGATAGGTAAGTGCCTGCCAGGGAAGTGGCTCACCCTCCATCCCTTCCCAATTATAAGGGTCTGGTGTCGACTTGAATGAAACACACTATCAACATCCCCATCTTAACTGATCTGCAAATCAGAAAGAAGAACCTATGGCTCTACAGATATGGTTGGACTCCAATTCCCATTATCCCCAGTCACCATGTAAAATGGACTGGGGTGATAGGAATTGTAGTCCAACAACCTCTGGAAGCCATAGGTTCCCCATCCTTGGCCTTGCCTATATTGAATGGAACCTCCTTCACCACCACTAGTATATCTCATAGCATTGAACTGTGGACTCATTCTGAGGACATAGTTGTTTTCGGCCAATGGTGCTATGACTTGGCACACATCCTCCCATGTGCAGCAGCACAGAAACAACAGTCAGTGCTGTTGCGCCTGCCCCTTACCCTTGGTGCAACATGGCACTGCCTCAGCAAGGCCAAGTGAAAAGAGTGCAAAGAGACAGGATACTTTTCAGATCCCTTCAGGGACAGCCCTACTGCTAGGCAGGCTGAGCCTAAGGCATCAGGCAGCTGACTCTGGTATCATGAAAATACAGCATTTTTTAAAATTGTATTTTTACTACCTGGAATGTTGAGAGTTGCTTGTGCCTCTGGTGCCAAAATACTTGGGTACTTGATGGGGTGGGGACTATTTATTGCTCTGCCTAAGGCAGCAAAATGCACTGGCCCTGGTGGAACATTTGCAGTAAGGATGCTGTTGGAGAGGAGAGCAAAGATTGCCTGCTAATTGGGAGAGGTCATTATTAGCTAAGCACAGGAACCCACTTTACCTGTGGCATCACAAGCCTATAGTTTGCACAGTCCCTCTTTCCATAACTGAATAGGATCAGGCTGCCCAACAGCTTTATTACTGATACATGACTCTTTCTTTATATTTTTTGTTAAAGTTGTGCATTCAAGCTAGGAAGAAGGCATGAGCTAGCTTTCAAGAGCTATTTCTATGCTGCTATTTCCTCATTCCAAACAAGTGTGGCAGTTCCTGTGATTCACAGGTTGACAGGAGCACATCACTCTGGTGTTCAGATGGATGTAGTGACTGCCCATCAAATATCAGATCAAGTTTAAAGTCCCAAGGGCAAATGCTGCTGTCAATTTACACAGGTGAACATGTAACTGAGAGTAGAGTTTGGCCCCTAGGTTTGATCTTCAAATCTCTTGGTAGGGTTGGAGGAACTCAAGTGTTGGTTTAGGACACAGAGCAAGGACACTTTTTTGAAATATTTGATGCACAGCCAGTATCAGCAAAAACCAGCCATTTCTTAAGGCTTTAATTCTGCCAGCATAACTCCCATTAAAATCATCGTGCTTTAGCACAATAAGACTTCACAATTGCTCTGCGCCCTGAAATTGTTTATCATGGTAGGATTGTAATCACACGTAACTTTGCAGCATAAAGTTCCATGAAAGGTTTTGATAACAATCTAGAATGCCTTGAATTATAGCTGTTCTGTGTGACTAGTCACATCAAAAGTACTAGATCTTCTGTTCATCATGAGGGGGCAGATTCAATTTGAGCAGAAACTTAAAATGCTAAAAACAATCAGTAAAATAATAATGAAAATAGTATATTGGTGGTTGGGATAAAGGGTTACTAAGGGAAGGGTCTTTGTCCTTCTCCTCTTGGTAGGGGCAGATTGTCCCCAAAAGCGTCTTGGCAAATCAGTAGAATGCAATAACACATATGGAAACATGTTTTCCCATGGAAACATGAGAATAAGCATAAAGACCTTTGAACTGGGGCTGAGTGAAAGGAGAGGGGACATGTTCTGAATATCAAAAGTTACAGCAGAAAATTGCTTTCATATATGGCCCTGCAAAAGATAATAATCAAAAATTCCTTTTCTTCAAGCACTATATAAAAATATTATGAGAATCAGCAGTGTATATTGTGAAAACCTTAAAAAGAATAGATTTCTTTTACAGCATGATTGAATGATAGGTACAAAAAAACTATGAACATAATCATTTTTATTGTAAACATTGATTCATAGTTGCATAACTAATCACGACAACTTTATTAATTGCTTATTACCAAGGGTTTTCTCTTTTATTATAGAACAAGTGACTTCCTTCCCTTATACTGGTGTATATTTCTCTGTGTGATAGAGATTAATGCATAAAGCTTTGCAGGAAACTGCCTCATTGATTTTGTTGCCTTTATATTTGTCTTCCTTAGGTGACTTCCAGTAACATAGATGGAGGGTGCATAATGCATTTCCCCGGGACAGCAAACACTGCATCTGTAGAAACAGAATTTCTGCTTTCATTTTGGATGCCAAGCAAGTAATAGGTTAATATAGATGAAACCTAATACTGCCCCCCCCAACATATTTTAAAATAAATAGCAAGTAGACATATTTGTTAACAGAGACCATCTAGATCTCTCATTACTGAGTGGTTCTTATTTGTAGCTTTATCATCTAATCGGATTATCTCGTGGACCTAATTTCCCTTCATTTACTAAGGATAGCCTTTCCCATCCTGGTGCCCTCCAGATGTTTCATTGGCTGTGCTTGATGGGAATTGTAATCAAAAACATCTGGATGGCACCAGGTTGGGGAAGAGTGGCCCAGATTGTGATGTGACATCTATGTGTCCTGTTGGCGCCAGGATTTTTGGTAGCCCTCAGCCAAATAGCCCCTTTCATCTGGAAAATGGGGAATGTGTAAAGCAAGGGTAGCTAACACAGGGCCCCTGGATGGTTGGAGCACAAATCCCATCATTTCTGACCACTGGGTAAAATGGCTGGGCTGGAGTCTACCACATCTAGAGCGTCACAGATTAACCACCAGGATGTAAACCAGCCAATCTCCCCAGCCTCTGACCATATTGGATGTGTCATGAAAAGTAATAATGGCGGCACTATTGGGGAGTGTGATTTGCCCCTCCCCCAATGCCAAGCTTTGCTGCCTCCTGGAACTAGCCATTAATCCAAGTCAGTTCAGAATCTGAAGTTACAAGGATGTTGTATTTTATGTTATTCTGAACAACCCACCTCCCTTAGCCTTGAGGCTGTTCATTCAAGCACCTCCACAGCCACTATTTACATAACAAAAAGTGCACATTAATTGCATTCATTGCAAAAAAAAAAAATTAAGACTGAGGGAAATCAGATATTTAGGATATTTACAATAACTTGTTGGTTGTAAACCATTTGGCTGCCACGCCCAGCAGTTTTCATCTTAGATTAAGCTGATGTGGTAGTTGAGTAGGAGATATGTGGTTTTCAGATGACACTATTGAAAGAACGTATGTGAACGTATCCCTGACCATCACTTTCGATGTGTTCAGTGTTTGCACCCATACTGTTTGCATGTTCTGCTGGCATATGTAGGGGCTGTAAGCACACACTTATGTATACATATAGAGCTCCTCGTTGCGAAGGAATCCTGGTTGGACTAATGCATAGAAGAGGTTGTATGAACCCTCCTACTGAAGTGGATGCCTATAGTCTAAAACCTTATGGCAGAAGCTGATGGTGCAAAGAATAAGTTCCACATATTACAATTTCTGGGTTGAGATCTTAATTTCTCAGGTTGCAGCCAAGTAAACAGGGGGCTATTCAAGTTTAACATGTTTCTGAATATTGCTTTTTGTTCTAGCTTATAGTGTTTTTCCTTCTAGTTTATTTTATACTACACATCATGAGATAAGACAGAAGAGTTAGCAAAATAAAACCACAAATATCAATATCCCATGATAAATGATTTTGAATTGTTTACTTGTGGTATATGGGTAGCTAGCATACCCAATTGTGTATTAGATTTAAATTACATTTTAAAAAAAATCTAAATCCACAGGGCAAATGATAAAACCTTTCAATTTTTTTAAAAAAATCAGTGCTTGAACATCCCTTAAAGGAGTGTAAGATAAGCTTCCGGTGTCATCACATCAGAGAATTTCACAATTTCAAATGCAATTTAGCGATGTCTCATGCTTTGAATCTTCCTTCAGTTTGCTTTAAATCTTGTGCTCTTTATGTTGCAGGGTTTTGGTGTGGTTTTTTGTGTTTTGTTTTTTTTAAAAAGCTAATCATTTTCTCAATTGGATTCAATACCCCCTTCCCCCAAATTAGGGGACCATTCCATTCTGATTGTCCAGCAGCCTATTGGCTCTGCTTTGTGCTTGATTTCCTTTGCAGAAAATTAAATAAACATTTTGTTGTGATAAGTCTTATTGTGTACTCAGCTTTTGAACAGAAGAAACTTGACTCTGGACTTCTTTTCAAAAAAAAATCTTACATTTTAAGGGAAAGTCACTGATCAGTCCCCAAGGAAGCATTTAGCTTGAGGATAGTGTACAAGTAAGAATGCAAGAAAGCTGATGGGGTAGTTTTAAAAAATGTCCTGACACAGTCAAGGTGATGGCCATTTTTAGCTGCCCTGCTATCCATCACCTCTTTCAGCCAGGCATACTCCATCATATGCAACAGCCTCATGAATTTATGCATCAAGCTGTGCAGCCAGTCGTGCCGAGGGCTCTGGTGACAAGTGAAATTGCTGCGCGCCTCATTTAGCTGTTTATTGCGCCTGAGTACGTGTTGCAGCTGTCATCCTACGATGGGATGATAGTGCTCGTTAATAGACAAGACAGGCAAATAATGATGGAGACTACAGCAAGAGATGCTCATCTGCCAATAGGCTCTCAGCAGTATCACAAACATCCACAAAGTTTTCGATCAAAAACAACGCCGCAAGAAAAGCAGATGTGTGTGTGTTTGTTTGTGTGTGTGTGTTTGTATGGACACACATACACATTATATAATATAACGATTATATGCAACCAGCAAATTTCAGAGAAAGCATAGCTGAGCACAGGCACACCAGCTACCTTTCTGGCACCACGATTTTCTCATTTTATTAATCATGGGAAGGAAGGATGTGGGCTTAGTAGGATGTAAAGTTAGCATCCACAACATTATACTTTAGCAACACAATCCTATCTACTCACCTGTAAGTTCCAATAAGTTCAATGAGCTTACTCCTAATTAAACAGATTGATTCAAAACCCTAAAATGTATTTTATATAATTGACTATTTATTTCTATTATTTGTATATCGTATTGTTGTTTTATTGCTATGGCCGATGGCTGACGCAAATAAAGATTCATTCATTCATTCAAACAGATTGCAGCCTTGTGTTGATTTTAGTTGAACAGCCATGTTTGGTTGTAATCCAGTGCACCAATTTCACTGGAATTGAAATATGTGCAACTGTGCAGCAGACTCTAGCCTAAGAACAAAGCATAAGAGCTTTATTTTCAATTACCGTATTTTTTGCACCATAACACTCACTTTTTTCCTCCTAGAAAGTAAGGGGAAATGTCTCTGCGTGTTATGGAGGGAATTCCTACGGGTGGCATGCCTACGGATTTTCCTCCTCTAAAAACTACGTGCGTGTTATGGTCGGGTGCGTGTTATAGAGCGAAAAATACGGTACTATTGCTAACTGATGACAGCAGTATCAAATTATATCAACATAGTGGTTTGCTGCACTTTGTAAGACTGTGGGACTGTATTTAGCGTTATTTGCTGTTTTCTCTTCATTCTGCTGAAAAATGCTTTTTTATCTATAATTTACCGAGAAGTTTTTGATACGTAAGAGTAAAAAGATCAACAGAAGAAATCTAACTTTCAGAGCCATGGTATTTATAAAAAGAAAATGTTATTGAAAAAGTGAACCTTATAAAAAGGTTCCGTAAGACGAGAATCTTAGCTGAGCAGGAAACATTATTTTATGCAAAGAAGAATCCTGCTTCCACTCCATGCATTACTTGTGATAAAACTTAGAAAATGCGTGGTCAGAGTTTTCCCTTTTTAAAAGGAAGTTCATCTATGTCATCTGTCATTCTGAATGTACTCTCCACTTTTAAATGCCTTTCACAACATTTACCTTGCTCTCATTTGCAAAAGTGTAACAGCTTTATAGACTGCAGTGTGAATTTTCTAATTTACTTATGGGGAAATCAATTTGGTTTACTAATTAAATCCACTAATTAAAATGGAAGATAAAGGGTTAATGTGTTTGGTGTAATTAGAGGATGTACCCAAGTTTGTCAGGTGGAAAAACTTTATGTAAATACTGTTTGAGTTTTCTGTAGACAAGTAATTTGATCCAGAGTATGCTAGTTGAATTTAAGGCTCATTGAAATCAATGGGACTTAAGGTAATCCCCACTTTAGGCAGCTTTCCCCAACCTGCTGCCCAGCAGAGGTTTTGGACTACAAGTTTCATGAAGCCCAGCCTGCACAACTGGGGCTGATGGAAGTTTGTAAATCAACACACCTGGAGGGTACCAGGTTTATCTTCAGTTTGTAATTGTTTGTAACCCTCCCCAAGAGCTTAGGATGAAGGGTAATTGGTGAGGAGGAGGATGACTCTGACAAAATATCTGGCCTTGGTGCTAGTCTAGTTTTCTTCATTTCTAACATCCTGCTTACAGAAAGCTGCCAACCCCATGGGTACTCACCTGATGCCAGCTGTGATGTCATTCCATTGCTAGTTGAAAATATTTTATATACCCAGGCTTCTATCATTCACTGTGAATTATGATTTTATACATTCTTGCTGAATTTCTATGCTAAATTTTTGATTGTTTAATTTGCTTGGGATTATATATTGATTTTCTAAAAAAAAATCTCATATGATGCTCTGATAGTTTCACTGAATGACTGATTAAAACTCCTCCAAATAAATTAATTAAATACCTGTGGCAATCCATTACTCAGACTGACTTGTAGGGTGGGACGGCGGCTAACATGACCAAGAAGGGGATGGATCCTCCTCAAGATCTTTTTGGGACCTCAACTTCTCATGTGGCCACACCAGATCTAGGAGGGGTGCAGACCTCTCACCAGCCCAGACTCTGTTCCTGATCGCTTGATTTCCCATTTCTCCTTCCATCTCTTGGTTTTAGAGTCTTCCATGGAGACATTATGTGGCTACTGGTTTTCAGGGCTGAAAAGGATTTTTACTCTCTTTCACAATTGGCCCTTGGTTGAGAGGTTTTCTCCTTTTTTTCGGTGAGGGCAAGTTATTGTTAGGCATTTAACCAAATTTAATTGTCACAAACTGGGCAGAAATTACACTGGGCAAGCTCAAATAATAAGGGGAGACTCTCTACAGCAGCTTGAGGTGTATAGTATCTGCTCTCATTCCAAGCTCAGAATGAGTGTTGCCTCACCTCAGGTTGTCAGTAGGATTCCAACTTTATTAGCCTATGATGTGCTGGCTCCTTTGCACTGGTTAACTCCCTTGGGATTCCCCAGTAGGCAGGCTGGGATGGTGTATCAAACTTCATATCAGAAGATTTATTGGGCAAACAGATTCCTACCCCAATGCTATGCCAACCCTGCTTACTTTACTGTATTCAATAAAGTTGTGGCCTGATTCAATCCACATTCATGTTTTGGTCTTGTTGTTTATCCTGGGAACTCGAAGGCGGTCTAATGTGCTGGCCTCACAAAATTAATCCCTCTTGGTTTCAGCTCCTGTGCACGTTGTCTCTATGCACTCCCTTTCTGTTCACATAACCCAGCCTTCAAAATAGATGAACGAAAATGGTTAAACATTTGTCATCTTTCCCCCTGGCAGAAAAACTACCTCCACTAAGAGTGCAATCCTATATATGCCCCATCAAATTTAATTGGCATTTAGGTAAGTCAGATTGGAGCTTTGCATGTAGGAGCAAGGGCACACATACCCCTTCCCCATGCAGCTGAGAGGAAATGAGTGCTTGTTGCATGGGGAGGTCTGATTCCCACAATTATCTCTCAGAGTAGAGGAGGATCTCAAGAACTGAGCCTCCACATGTTTTGGTCTCTGTATGGAGGATTTGCCAAATATGAAGATGTGGGGGCCTGTGGTCCTTCAGATGTTGTTGCATTCCATACTCCCATAGTCCTCGACCACTGACCATGCAGGCCAGTTTTGATAGGAGTCAGAGTCCAACAACCTGAAGAGTCATAGGTACCCCATCTCTGGCGCAACAGAATGTGTGTGTGAGAGAAATATATTATGTTTCTGTTGCCCCTTCTCACTTTCTTGTAAAAGCCAGGAACACTTCTCACCCTTTGAGATGTAAAAAGGATCATTGGCCAGGTACATTTAAGTGCTTAAGTCCCACCCACCTTTGGACTGGAAAAAAGGTAAATTAATTCCTGTTCAGTTTGGGACATTCATAACTGCTGACCCACTTGAAAGTTACCTCAGTGAGTGGGTCACAAAGGCTGAACTAGACTGCTGGGATTGAGTTCTAATGGATGCTCTTGGCTTCTGAAGACAACTCTGAAAGCCTTTGGAATTCCATATCTTTCACCTTTTCTTCTTTTTTTGGCAGTGCTGAAGATCCTTTTGAAGATTCCCTTGATGTTGGTAGTTCTCAGCAGTGATCTCCAACATCAGCAACTCAGAAGAGTTCTCTGTTACTTACAGGCCTGCTTTTTAAGCGGTCAGAAAAGAGCGTTTTGTTATTTTGTTCTTGGGTTTTACCGGGAAGCATGAAGGGATAACAGAAACATATTATCTTTCCCTGACACTCTCTCTCTCTCTCTCTCTCTCTCTCTCTCTCTCTCTCTCACACACACACACACACACACACCTCTCACAAAGAAAAAATGCATATACATTTTATTCTGAGAAGTGTTTGGGGGTGATATTCTTATATACGCATAGTTCACATTTTACAACTTCATTGTCAACTATTGTCAGATACAGCCTAAGAGTCACAGGGTTACTATGCTTTGTTTTCTTTAAAAAAAAATGGACACAAAACCTTGTTCTATGTGTCATTTGCAGAACTAATGGTGAGCAAATTTGTAAACATTGATTTTTTTTTAATAAAATGGAATGGGAATTTATGCTACATTAAAATATATATTAATGTTTCATAAAATGGTTGTTACAATCAAAGGAATCACTATGAAAATTAAATTACTGGGCTGACTCTGGAAATCAACATAATATGCTCTGTTTAATTCAGTCATGCTAAAATATTAGATTCTCCTTCATTCTCTCAGCTTTCTCTCTCCTTCACCTGAGGGCATCTGCTGATGAGTCTCTTCTAGAGGTTGTTTAATGACTATTTTACAGCAACTGTCAGCTTTCTAAAGGCCAGTGGCATTGGACGTCACTGTATTACCAGCCTCTTTACAAAATTTGCCTGACTGTAAATCTAAGCTTTAAAACTACAACAAATGCTCTTATTTGATTTAATGACTGGCTGGTGGGGGTTGTTTAATCTGTTCATGCTTAGATATTGCATTCATAAGGGTCATCTTACTTTTTTGTTTGTTCACCCTCCCAGCCTAGTGAATTGAGCTGTAGTGATAATGATATTTATTATTATTATTATTCATGTAAAACAGCATTGTGTAAAAGATTCAGGAAGGAAGCCCTGCATATTAAACTACTACCTTTGTGATAGGAGCCTTGTGAATTGCAAAGATCTGTGATTTAGTAGCACCTCATTATTAAATCCCTGACTGGGCTCCATGGTCAGAGGCAGAGGGCAGATTCCCCCCTCAGTGTTACAGAGCAGCCAGATTTAAAGTCCTACCTTCCCCCATAGCAGTAAACACCAACCATTCCTACATAGGGATCAGGAACAGCAATGGGGTCGGGGGTGGGAAGGAGAAGAGAAAATCAGATTCCTCTCTCCTGCTGTGTCCCAGCCTATAGGAACCAAGCCAGCCTTTATCTGTTTCTGTATCTCTTTGTGTGTAAAGATATAGACAGATTTAGCAGCAAGCCAGCTGTGGTGCTGAGGCCCTGCAGAAGCACATTTGCCATGTACTGGGCAGCTGCACAGCCTTCTCTCCAGGGGAAACTTTTTATTCCGATTTGCGAAGAAAAGGGCTGTGCACAGCACAGATTGGCTGGCTCTTGTGTCCGTCATGAAGCTGCCTTCCCCTGTCTCGGCTGATTTTAAATATATAGAGGGAATGATGATTATCTAGTGCCAAACAAACATTTGATCAGATAAGCATCCCTTTATAAGCAGTGACAACAGAGATGCCAGTCTTACTGAAACAATGGGAAGAGGAAGAAGCAATCAGCATTCAGACTGTATATGTGTCATTTAAGAGCAGGGTACATCTGTATGCAGTCCTTCTCATGCTAAAGTGTGACACCAACTGGTATACAGTGTTACCTTGGGTTACAGTTGCTTCAGGTTACAGATGCCTCAGGTTACAGACTCCACAAGACCTTTGCTTCAGGATGAGAACAGAAATCGTGTGGCGGTGGTGCGGCGACAGCGGGAGGCCCCATTAGCTAAAGTGGTACCTCAGGTTAAGAACCGTTTTAGGTTAAGAACGGACCTCCAGAACAAATTAAGTTCTTAACCCAAGGTGCCACTGTACATGACTGAAAGCCCTGTTCAAATGTTGTGAGTAAGAAGGATATGCAAGTGAGCGTGCTTATGAGTGTGCTCTCATCATTCTCCATGAGTTGGAGAGCAACCATCTCTAACAGGAAACCTGATCTACTCCTATAGCAGGGGTGGGGAACTTTATGTATCCTGAGGGCTGTGTTCCTTTCTGAACAACCTTCTGAGGACTACATGCTAGTGGTGGTGGTGTGCTCAGGGGCAAAAATGGGCGGAGCAAAATGCAAATTTTACCTTTGTACAGCAAGCTAGCTTCTACACAAGCTCACTCACACACCCTCTAGACTCTAGTCTAGCAAGCAAGAAGCATGATCCAAGTCTAAGGACGCATTCCAGGCAAGCAAAGGAAACAAGTTTCATGCATGCAAAGGAGTGCACATGTCAGCATGATTCCTCTGTTCAAATTAATGCCGAAGCCTTTGCAGGCTAAAGGTCTTTGTTATGTGTATCAGAACTCCGCTGCCCATAAGAAATCACTGGATTGGGGCAAATGTCGAGAATAAAACAAGATGAAACGAGAGGAAGAGGAAATGAATGGAGCAAATGAGGCATGGAGAAAAAGGAGTACCACTAAAAGATTTATTCAGTGAGCTTTAATTTTTTTCCCCCATGCCAATAATAATAAACGTCATTTATCATCATTGACATTAATGGGACTGTGTTCTTCCACTAAGCCTGAATGTATTGTTTTGGTCTAAGCAAACTGTTGAATTACAATATTGCTTTGCACTCTGCACTTCCCCAAGTTGTTTTAAGTTCCAAGACAGAATTATTGATTATTGGATCAGTTCTCTCTCTCTCTCTCTCTCTCTCTCTCTCTCTCTCTCTCACCACAAGCCTGTGAGGTAGGTTAGACTGAGAGACAGTTACTGCACCAAGATCACCAAGTAAGCTTCATGGCTGGGTGAGAATTTGGACCCTGGATTGCCCAGGTTCTATGACACTCTAACCACATCACCACACTAGAAAGGAAAATACAGCAGACAACATTTTGTAATATGGTTTGAACCCAAATCCACAAAAGTGGTGGTTCTCTCAAATTATTATCATTAATTAAATTTCCATACCACCCTTTATGGGACATGGGTGGCACTGTAGGTTAAACCACAGAGCCTAGGACTTGCCGATCAGAAGGTCGGCGGTTCGAATCCCCACAACAGGGTGAGCTCCCGTTGCTTGGTCCCTGCTTCTGCCAACCTAGCAGTTCGAAAGCACGTCAAAGTGCAAGTAGATATATAGGTACCACTCCAGCGGGAAAGTAAACGGCATTTCCATGCGCTGCTCTGGTTCGCCAGAAGCGGCTTAGTCATTCTGGCCACATGACCCGGAAGCTGTATGCCGGCTCCCTCAGCCAATAAAGCGAGATGAGCGCCACAACCCCAGAGTCGGTCACGACTGGACCTAATGTTCAGGGGTCCCTTTACCACCCTTTACCTGAGGATCACTGGGCAGTTTACAATATAAAATCACAAAAATGCACACCATAATAACAAACAAATACAACCCCTCCACCCTGTTTAAAAGGCCATAGATTGTTTAATTAGCCAACAGCCTGGGAGAAGAGGCATTAAGGATGACATTTCAGCTTTCCACCTCTGCAGTAGAATGACATGATTTTAAGGGGTGGCATGATTTTACAGATGAGGTGGCAGCTTTTTCATTAAAAAAACACACCCCTTTTTTATATCCCCTGCTGAATCATGACAAAAGGTATGTTCTTCTAGAATGGAAGAAGAGCTAATCGCACAAGTATTGCTTTCTGTGGTTACATTACACTGGACACAGGCACAAGCTGTCTTTACACATGTACAAGTGTTTGTATAAACGAGTGTGCACATTGATTTGTACAGCTTAACTACTGTATACACAGACTCTGCTCACTGAAAATTACATGTGAATAACTGTGTGAGCATACAGTTCACCTATTTATATACATAGGTTCACAGATTGTACACATGTTGAATGTAAAATGTGAAACCCCAAGTGGCAGTCATATATTCAGGGTGACATCTAGTTTAGCACTTAGGTGTACTGTATCTCTTCTCCCCACCCCAACTTATAATACTGTGTTTTAAGGGTATTTATTTCATATAAATATATTCTCAGTTAGTAGGCAATAAGTGACTGTTCTAAAGAATTAGTTCACTAGTACTGAAATTTAAAATAATCTCTATCATTTAAAAAAATTCATTTTCCACTTTTCTCATGAGTTAACATTCAGTTATATTCCTGAGCCATATCGGTTATAGCATTGGTTGTATTCTTTTTTCGGTATTTCTCCATGTGATTTCATATACTGATTTCCCCATTATTTTTGCTGATAAGGATTCTGAAGGAAAAACAGACAGCTCCAGATCCCTGTCTTTCATGGAACACGGTTTCAACCAACTTTGGCAGGTGTATGTCAGTTTGATCAATAATGATGTCTGGATTAGACAGTCCGAGTGGCAAAAAGGGTCTCTTCTTAGGCTTTTTGCCAGATTTTGAAAACCACAATAATGACATTCTGCTAAGAAAGCAAGATTGGAATGCTGATTGATTTCCCTTCCCCCTCCTTTTTTTATATAAAAAAGTGCAGACTAATGGGTGCTAATGCATGAATAATAATTAGCACAAATAAGTGGCTGGTGCTATCTGTAAAATGTTAAAGCACTTTCTTAGTCTGATATATAAATACAGTCACAGAAGAAAGAAAGAAAGAAAGAAAGAAAGAATTTTATCCGTGGGTTGCAGGGCAGGCAATAGACAAAATGTCAGATTTAGAAGCAACAATAAACCACACTACATTCGCTAATTTATTTATATCAATACTTACATATTTCCTATTGACAAAAAGAATGGCTGCACACCATGTACAGTACTATCAACATCTAAAGTATGGATATTATATCATATATAAACTGAAGGCATTTTGACCGTTGGTCTTCATCCATGACTTTTACATGACAATTTAAGTCAAATTATATATTTATAGGACTCCCAGGTCAAAGACCTGCTAACTTGTTTCAGAGGTGCCCAGCATGAATCCTTCACTGTTAAGGTAGCCTCTTTTCGCTCATTCTGCTAGGCATGGCATGGGTGAACAGGTACCCATGTTTCCATAAACTGTTGCTGTTCTAGAGAAAAGAGCTGCCTTCTATTTGTTCATTTATGCTGCAAAACCAAACTGGGTGTGCCTCAAGCAGACCTTTGTCCATTTGTTCCTATTCTGAAGGTTCAAGCAAGCAACGTCCTGGTGGACAATCATGCCCTTCCATTGTGGATTCTCTTTTCTAAAAGATTTAGCAGACGAGGAGGATCTACAGCAGATAGGCTAATGAGCTAGAAGTGAAGGAAGCTGTACCAGATGACTAGCTGGGCTAGGGATGGAGGAGAAATTCCATTCAGTTTGCATTTAAAGGTGAAGCCACCTAATTCGCATTTTCTGAAACAATATGTGACGCAAAACACAATTAGCCTTCAACATTTGCACTTCTCCAAATTTCTCCACGACGGGGTGAGCTCCTGTTGCTCGGTCCCTGCTCCTGCCAACCTAGCACTTCGAAAGCACATCAAAGTACAAGTAGATAAATAGGTACCGCTCCGGCGGGAAGGTAAACGGTGTTTCCATGCGCTGCTCTGGTTCGCCAGAAGCAGATTAGACATGCTGGCAACATGACCTGGAAGCTGTAATCCCTCAGCCAATAAAGTGAGATGAGCGCCACAACCCCAGAGTTGGCCAAGACTGGACCTAATGGTCAGGGGTCCCTTTACCTTTACCTTTTACATTTGTAAACAGTTGGGCCTGAATCATTTTCACCTCTTCTCCCCATTTCATTCTTTTGTCAGGATCTGCAAAGCTATTCCCACCTCCCATTTCAAATGATGCCCCTGGGTATTATTCGTTGTGCAGCAGAGACTGGAGGTAAAGAAGCATTACTCATTTCTCTGCTTTATTTCTCTGAGAGCAAACATACAGTGATAACTCTGTTCAAATGTTACTGTATAAAATAAGTGAACATGGCTTGCATACATTATCCCATCACAGGAAAGAAGAATAATTTGCTCAAGTGCCATGAGAATGTAAATTAAATGCAAAAAAAAGAGAGGCTTTGCTAGACTTCTTATAATTTATTCTCAATAATTTTAAATAAATTGCAGTTTGGTTTGTAGTGATGCCCCCACTCTAGGGAATCTCCAGTTTTCTTTCTTTCTTTCATGTGATAGCATTAAAAAAAAACAACCCACCCATAAAATGATTATCAGAACTATTAAATTAAAGGTACTTAGAGAGATACCATGGTTTGTATTATTAGAAGGCACATTCCTTCTAAGCTAATGGTTTCAGTTGGGGGAAGGTGTTTATTCCCTTAACTGCTCTAACACTGGGAAAATCATGAGATTTTCCAAAGGAAAAGATATTCTCCTGGAGAGCTGAAAAGGAAAAAGGAGGGGCAAGCCGATTAAGTCAGAAGAGGTGTTATAAACCCCAGGGAAAACAACATGCTATACTTTTGAAGCATTCCCAGCAGAAGTCTGAGAAATCTTACATGTCCTCTCCCCACGATCCATCATTATAACTTAGCAGTTTGCAAATCCTCAGCAGGTCATCATATTTTACACTTGCTAACCATGTAAACACAACCAGGAACTTCTAATTACTGGAGATAATCTCTCAGAAACCTTCCACTTTTGTAAAGCACACAAAAGGCTCTGAGGAATAATATTTCCATGCCACTGTATTTTATATCCATATAGCTTGTCACTTTTCAGGATGTTTTGACTCCAGTTTAAAGATTTCCATGCCGTACACATGGAAGTCTTGTAACAACAATCTTGGAGATTATTAAATTGCTATTTTCATACAGTGGCTGGGCTCTATGTACTTTTCATTATTACATTTGTTTAATCAAACTTCCAAGGGTCTCTTTTGTTGCTAGGAATAATGACTTGAATTAGTGACAAGTTGTTCTAGGTTAAAGCTAGCTGAGCATATTACAGAAATACAACACAGTGTCCTATGAATGATATTTTATTCCTATTGCCTGGGGAATAGAAACATGTTGAAGTGGGGCCATCCATTAGTATCAGGTCTGAGAGGTATGAGTGCCAAATAGTCAGTTGGTTGCCTCCCCTCCCTTTTTTTTTACTCTGTCCTGTGTCAAAGTATTTCAATAATATTTTATTTATATAGATTTATATAACTCCCCGTCCTCATTTAACAGGAGTTTTCTAGGTAGGGGAAAATAAGGAAAATAAGGAAAAATAAAATATGCAGAATAAAGCAATAAAAAAGATATGCAATTAATTAAAAACCAGAAACACAATTAAAAACTCAATTTAAATCGAAGAGTCCCAGAGTGTAAAACCTAAGTAATTTAAAAAGCCTGGGTGAATAGAAAGGTGAATATAATATTTTCAAAAACCGTCTATACATTTGATATGAGAATTTAACACAGCAGTATGCTAGATTTTATGTTTCAAAAACTGAAATATGTATTACTGGATTCTCTTACGATATACGGGAACCCCTTTTCACATTTTATCAACTCCTGTAAATGTCAGATATAAAGTTAAAGTTTGTGGCTGAGCCAGTATGCTGATATTGGTCGGGGGTGATGAATCCATTGCCCTGCCCTCCAGTCAGGCTATCAGCAAAGCTACTTATCTGCCTGAGAGTCTTGAGAAAAGAAAGATTAAAGGAGTTATAGGCTAAATGTTGATTACATTTGCAGGCCAAACAACAGAACAGTCAAAGCAAGATTCCTTCACTGAAGTCAGTGGCACAGTTGAAGTGTGGGGCAAACCCAAAACACAGAAATTACTTTTGAGGATTCCATTTTTATGAGCCAGTGTTATTGCCATGGTGGAAGTGAATTTATTAATTGCAAATGCTGAAGCATAATGCTGTTGATGTGGTTCTTTCATGTTGTGAGACCTGGAGCTTTGCTGCCAGCTCCCCAGAGGGTCTGAGTGGCATTCATGAGACTTGACTTTCTGAAGAAGCCTTGCACCTGATAAATTCCTGTGCCTCTGCTTCTGACAAGTTGCCAAAAACTTGTCTCTGAAAGCTCAGTGACAACAATGTATGGGAAAGGCAGCTCTGAAACTACTCTAAGTGTCTGGTTATAGGGCTGGCTCATACATCATAGAATTGAAGAGTTGAAAGGGACATTGAGGATCATCTAGTTTAAACCGCTACAATGCAGAAATCTTTTGCCCAACATGGTGCTTGAACCCATGGCCCTGAGATTAAGAGTCTCGTGCTCTACCAACTGAGCCATATGTATGAGGTGTCTACTGGGTTTATAGCTTGGTTAGGATTGCATAGTCATAGAGCAGGCATAGGCAGACTTGGCCCTCCAGATGTTTTGGGACTACAAATCCCAATCACTCCTAGCTAACAGGACCAGTGGTCAGGGATGATGGGAGTTGTAGTCCCAAAACATCTGGAGAGCCAAGTTTGCCTATGCCTGGTCATAGAGGAACCAATTGTATGAACTGGCATCTTCAGACTGGTGGTGAACTCGCAGCCATCTTTGCTCCCATGATGCAACAGCATGAAAAAGTGCTCACCTGAACATTCTGTGATCCTGAGTGGTAAGAACGTGGTGATTGGCTGGAAGACTCTGGCTGGCCGTAATAAAAGGCCGGGCTCAGCAACGTTTAATGGTCAGTTGGACAGTCTTTCAGAGAGATCTGTTGAGGGAACCTAAGAAGAGACTCTGAAAAGAAAAGGAGAGCGAGAATCTGGAGGTCTCACAACATCTGAAGGTCTCACAACATGGTTCTTTCATGTTGTGAGACCTGGAGCAATAGCTTTGCTGCCAGCTTCTGGTGTCCAGAAAGGGGCTATTAGCTGAGGAATCCTTGTGGCAGAAGGCAGATGATGAGAGTCAATGTTTTAAAGCTGAGATCACTAAAGGTAGAAGCTAAAAGAGTTTGCAAGGGGGAGACGAGGAATACTCCAGCAGCAATCTTTTAGAAAAGCTGAAGACAATGTGTCAGCAACTGGCAGTTGCTTGGAGATAACTGGGGGGGGGGGGGCAGGGGAGCAGAGAATCTGAGAGAAGACTTCAAATGAAGTCCTCTAGCCAGGCTTTTATTTAAGTGTGGCGGATAGTAAAGGGTACCCTAATTAGCTGTTGGTTTAACATAGGGCAACCTCCAGTCTGTGGTTCATAACTGGCCCAGCAACACATGGGCCTGTTTCCCCCAAAACCATGCACACCTACCCCACAAAACCAACCCCCCCCCCGCATTTACATAGTTAACTGTTTACACAATTAACTATTTACAATTCAAATGAAAGAATTTCTCCTCGTAAAGATACTGCTATGAGTTGGTGTGGGGTAGGCTGCATGCTTGAGACCTCTTCTAATTCCTGATTCCAGCATGGATTAAATTCCTGGAATAGCTAGGCTTGTTTCATGGTGAGGTAATGGCTATTTAAGTATGGGCCATTAAGGTAACAAAGGGAGTGGCTCTGTGCCAGATAACAAGTGGATGGCCGCCCTCCCTCAACTCAATAGTAGTTAGAAAGACAAAGGCCAGAGCTGAGAGTTATGTGATCTAGAAGCTGGCAGGCTGCACGCTGGGCAGCTGGGAGACAAAGTTATGCCTGATTTATGTTGGAATCCAAGACTGCAGCTATGGGAGAAGTAAGACCCCCTTGACATTTAATGTTGCCCATCCCTCCACCGTGGCTTAGATTGCATACATGTGTAAATTATATATTCTAAAGATACCACAGCCTCCATTGCTCCTCACTCTGAGGAAGCACGAACCTTGGGTAAGTGCCTACAACTCCTGGGATTTCATACCACTCAGAGACTGGGACAGCATGCAACAATTCAGTTTCTTCATGGACTCCAAATCCAACTCCCATCAGCTCGAACCAGCATGGCCAATGGTCAGGGATAATGACAGGTAGTCCAACAGTATCTGGAGGGCCACAGGTTAGCCACCCTTTCCCCAGAGCTTTCCGTATCTTGTTCAAATGCTAGTAGATCTGACTTGATTGTAGTATTTCATCTCATGTTCCATGAGCACCTCAAAACTGCTAAAGAATGCTAAGCCTCCCACACTGCTTCTTGGATTTCAGAGTCTCTTATGCTCAGGCCTTGTCCACAGCCTCTCTGCCACAAGAGTTCAGCGGTAATTTCATGGCAAGTAAAAGGAATCACACTCATAGAAACTGCCCTCCTATGTTTTCCTTGGAATGTTTATTGACTATTTTACAGGATCGCAAATCTAAGTTTCAAACATGCCCCGCTGTTTCCATTTATGGGCCACTTTTTGATATTTGAAGACGGCAGGCTTTTATTTCTTTTGAAAGATCAATCAGATTAAGGCATACAACAGGCCCACTCATGTTTTCAGTAATGTCAGGTTAGTCTCTACACAGCTTGATATTTTATTTCAGACATTTCTTTGTAATAGTATTCAAACAGGCATACATTTCAGAGGATAAGTGTTATTTGACAGATATATTTTACAGTCATGCTGCTTGACCCTCTGTCTTTAAATTGAACTAATAATAATGGGAAACTAAAGTTTGAATATTCAAAGTTTGAATATTCATGGGCTCCTGATTATTCGCCTTACAGGCAGTGTGGCACACAAAGCAAAACGCAGCGAGTCTCTGGGCAGCTCTTTCCCCAAAAAATTAGCCATTAGTTTTATTTCAAGAGGCCATTTCAGTCTTCTGCATTGCTCTGTGTTGCTGCTATTTCACTGGTTGTTTTGTGGTTTTATTTTATGACTTTCATGTAGATTGTACTCATTTTAATTGTGCCATTTTCCTAACCAGCCCTGGAACCATTGGGTAAAGGGCAGGTTCTCAATGCAAGTAAGAAATAAACACCACAGTGTAATTTTACAGAAGGACAATGAAGTTTGTCACTGAGCTAATACTCAACAGGGAGCTGCGGAAAGCCAGGGCTTCCTGGTGACTGCATGTGATAGATGTGTTTCCATACATAGAATAGTTGCATTCACGCTTTATATTTTCAGATCTGCACCAAATATATCTTGGTGCCATCTAGACATGTAATATGTAAAGTAGGCTTTAGTGATTGAGTGATTTGCTGCCCACACTTACTTTTTTCATTGAGTCTTGTCAGCTACCTAGAACACTCAGATGCTACCCAGCTCTTTGGACTGGGATCCAAAGAACAGGAAAACCAGCTTTGCAACCTCAAGGGAACTTGTTTGTCCCTTTAATGGCAACTCTTTGTTGCATATTCCCTTTTGAAACTGAACAGAGCTTCAAAAACTGTTTGTGAAGGATGCCATTTAAAGGAAAGCCCAAACTCCACAAGACATGCTTATAAGGAGATATAAGAGGAGATCCAATTTTATTAGTGCCAGGTACCAAGGTCAGCATGGTGCGAATGCCCTGGATCTGGAACTACTGGTGTGTTTGCACCATGGAAACCTCAATGTTGCCTTATCCCTCCCCATCTCTGTGTAGTAAGAGACAATGCTTTATGTCGAGAGAGAGGAAAAATTGAGGTGCCCTTCTCTAGGGTTCCCTGATTAATATAGGTGGTTATGAGGCAGAGCCTTTTCAGCAGTGATACCCCAAGACTTCAGAGAGGCTCACTTAGTATTTATATTATGCTTTTCTGGTAACACTTTTTGCTCTTTCAGGCCTTTTAATGCAAGTTTTAATCACAGTAGATATCTCTATCTGGTGAGTTAAATCTTTTCACCACGTTCTTTCCTCTTGTTTTTCTGTTGTTTTTGAATCGTTTTAGCGGCTGTTGGTTTTAGATTACTTTTGTTGTTGTGCTTTTTAGAGTTGGATTTATTGTGTATGTGGGGGGCGTTGCTTGAGAATTTGAACTGGATTTGTAAATGTTCAAATTATATGGGTGGTACACAAATAGAAAAAAGGAAATAAATGGGAGATATGAGGTAACTAATAAAATTAGGACCTGAGAGAGTGAATAATAGAGAGACAACGTAACTTATTTTATTCTTTCTCATTAGTGGAAGCTGGTGGGTCACACAATGAAACTGATTGGCAGCAAGTCCAAGGAAATAGTACACAAAAGACAAAGTGCAGTCCTATGCATGCCTACTCAATGTGTTCAATTGAACTTATGCCCAGGCAAGTGTGTGTAAGAAAATGGAATTTATTGCAACAGGTTGAGGTAATAGGCTTCTGCCTCAGTGAACAAAGAAGTTTATACAAATTCATGGAAGGAATGGTCTGTTCTTGCTTTGCTTGTGAACAAGAATAGGGTGATGCTTATGATATAGAAATCTTACTGTGGTACTAAAGGCCCGCAGCTAATAAAGTAGGTTCTCAATACAGAGCTGAGTTTTGAGCAATGCTTTTATTTACAGAACTCTGTTCTCACCCCCCCCTTCAAATAATGGTAGGAAGTTAAAAATTCATGAGTACATGGAGACAACATCTTTTTAGATGGCAGTATTCACAAAACATCCCCACATGCTGATTCTTGGCCACAACTAAATTCCAAAACTGTTGTAAATTTAATAGAGAGAAATATTAAGAAATGTTACCTTGCTTTTTAGGACTGGTTTGGAATTCTTAAAGCAACCACCATCACTACTAATAACCAAGTAGGGACTTTAGAAAATCATGTTATGGAAAATACATGCACGGAAGACACTTTTCATGAATGAGTTTGCCACATACCATGCTGCCCTGCTTACAATGCTCTCCAAGCATAGAATATATGCTTTGTGAGCTGTATGATAGTAGGAGGATGGGAGCTAATAGTGGTAGATATTTTCATAGTGAGGTTCATGCAGATCTATCTGCCATTCATCCATAAATAATAGATGGAATTTGCCATCACAAAAATGTGATTATTTGGATTTATAAGACAAATTCATCAATGGCCATTGTCAGGGAACTGCCATCGGAGCCAGAGGGAGAGGGAGGGCTCCAGAGGGATTCCGGAGAGCGTCACGGGAGGGAGAGAAGCAGCCCATCTTCTGGGGAAGGAAATCAGCGTAGCACCAGTGGAGAAGGGGGGCAGATGGGGGAATCGGTGAGGGGGCTCCAGGACTCTTCGCCGGAGACCAGCGGGGAGAGCACGGGTCCTCCGCTGCCCACACCCTCCCTGCGCAGAAGGCTTCCGCGCAGGGAGAGTAGGCGGCGACTAGGCGTCAAAGAGCTTCTTTGCTGGAAGAAGTTCAAGAAACGCCCACTGACGGATTCTGCCAGCGATTGAGACAGCCACGGGTGAGTGGCTGTCCGGACAGAAAGAGTTCACCAAGGTAACCCAGCCAGGTGTGGTGCCAATTTACACACGAGCAACCCCTAGAACCATTACAGCCATTAATGCTATTGTCTTAATCTGGTTGGTCACTGAGGAGAAATAGGGCATGACCACATGTATCATGCTTTCCAGCAGCTCTGAGCAGTGAAATTAATTTAATGTGAACTATGGAAAACATTGTGAAGTTTTGGATATGCTTTGTTGTTCAACATATTTAACAAACTGGTTGGTAATCCCATATGAAGAAAATGCTGAGATTTCAGATGGCACATTTCTGACATTCATACCAGTCTCATTATTATTATTATTATTATTATTATTATTATTATTATTATTATTATTTACCTTGAAAATCTCACCATCATTTCTTTTTGCAATTACAAGGGAGAAGGTGAGCATGGAAGAGATAGACAATGGCACAAGAAACATTCCGAATTGGAAGTTGCTTGCTGTTCTACTGCATACCGAAACATTATAATATGTTGATAATCCAATCTGGATTCTTTATTAAACCTGGATGTCTGTAGTGTTCAGATGACCCCCCCACACCTCATCAGGCAATTTATGAGGGGGTTGCAGGACCACTCTATTTTCTCCCACCTCCACTATTCCCAGAGATCATGTCCCACATCCACACATTTGAGAAGGGGCGTACAGGAGCATAGGCTCTATACATGTGCCAGCACAGTGCACAGAGTTCCTCCATGCACAGCTGATTTCACATGGTGCACAAATGCATTTTGCCTCCAGTTCTTTCCCTGTTAAGCTTAGTTAAGGCTCCTTACCAAAGGTTTGATTCTTCCATGGCATGAGAAGGATGTCTTTGTAATAACAGTGATTTTACATCTTATCAAAAGCATTAACAGGAGAGAATAATTGCTGCTTTGAAATTGATAGGTTTTCTCCTTTCTCTGGTTATATTAAGGGAGAGATTGAGAGAGCCATTATTTACTAATCCTAGCAATTTGTAGCTTAGTAAATACAATTCCCAATTCATCGTTATACAGCACAGCTAACAAGCATATTGAATAATAGGACATTTTACAAGCCTGGCCTGTTTACATGGGTTTGGGGAACAGTACTAACACACTGGTGCCTTGTTCGGATGTTGGATCCATCCAGATTTCCCCCAGTTTCGAGAAGGGCTGATGCAGTGAAGTCATTGCATTGGGCTCCTCAGATGTTACTCAAAGCCTGTGCTAGTAGCCAACAAATATGTGCTGCAATGACTCCCATGTTGCAAAGGTAACATGTAAAGTAGAATCACTCTGTATGGAGGGGGGGGAATTGAGCACTTCTTTATTGTTTCATATAAGGACATTCTGCATTCTCAAATTACTTGTCGGTGTCATTTTCCAAAAAATGAAAAATGGGAAGAACAACCATAAGTGACACTATACCTTTGGCCAGATGATTACTGAGGTTGGGGTTTTTTTTGCCATCTCCCTTGTTGAAGCACTGAAGTACAAGAGATGATGTCATAGCGTGGAGTGGGTGAGAAAGGCGAATTGTTCTTCATTTGGCTGCCTTCCCAGGTTTTTCTCATGGCAGCGTTCTACTGGAATCTGTCAGAGTGCTTTTTGTCACTGCTGTAAAATACTTTCGGAGAAACATAAAGTTTTTATGAGAAGAATGAGAAAAGAGCCTATTCTAGGGCGAAGGGTTAATATTTGTACTTGTGAGCTTGGCTTTGAGGATGAAAAATAAAGTTTGAGTCCTTTATTTCCCCTTGGAGTCATGCTGTAGAAACTGCCTGCTGTCAGGTGACATCCTTTATCCATATTTTTTCTGGACCGAAGCTCTGGACTGCCAGAAACTCTACACAAACCAGAGAGATATTTTTACTTTGTATTGTATTTAAGATACTTATAACCCACCCTCAGCCCAAAGCATAATGTAATGGTTTTAGGGGTTGCTCGTGCGTAAGTTACCGCCGCTCTGGGCTAGGTTGCCTGGTTAAACCTTTTCTGTCTGGACAGCCATTCTCTCCGTGGCTGTTCAGTCGCTAGCAGAATCCGTCAGTGGGCGTTTCTTGAACCTCTTCCAGCAAAGAAGTTCTTTGACGCCAAGTCGCCGCCTACTCTTCCTGCGCGGAAGTCTTCTGCGCAGGGTGGGTGTGGGCAGCGGAGGACCCGTGCTCTCCCCGCTGGTCTCCTGCAAGGAGTCCTGGAGCCTCCTCTCCGCTTCCCCCATCGGCCCCCCTCTATCCCTGGTGTTACACTGATTTTCTTCCCCAGCTGGAGAGCTGCCTCTCTCCCTGCTTGGCCCTTCTCCAGCATCGCTGTGGAGCCTTGCCTCCTCCTCTAGTTCCGATGGCAGTTACCTGACACATAATTAAAAGACAATCCATATACAACAGGATATATTCTTGAGTGAACTTCTGGAAGATGTTTGAAGTGCTCATATTTTGGGAATTTGTAATGTTCTAGCATTTATATATTTAAAAATATAGCTCTTGTATCATCTTGAGATATAAGAACACTAAAAAGAGCCCTTCTTGATCATATCAAAGGGCTCTCTAGCCCATCATCTTCTTTCTGATAGTACCAGTTTCTTTTGGAACGTCCATAGGCAAGGCACGAAGGCAACGGTCCTTTCTCACAGTTCCTCCTCAGCAACTAGTATTCAATAGTATCCAGCTTCCTATCTTAGGGTTTCCATATAGCCATCATTACTAGTAGCCACTATTTTATTCTTGCATGAGATGTTGTGTACGGTCTTTTCAGATAATTGCTTTATGTGCAGGAATGAGTGATGCTGGGGACAATCAAATGTCCTTATCTCTGTTAGCACTTCCATTGCAGAAAAGTAGCACTTTCTCATTATTCAAACTGCAACTATTTACCATCCAGCTTTAAAAAAATGATTAAGTAGCCTCTTAATTGATTGATTAGTCAATTAAATTAAAATAAAAGTGTGTATGAACACTTCAGTAAAATCCCTTTTGGAGACAAAGTAAGGAATGTGCCTCTTATTATTTTGCTTCACACACACCAGAGCCAAAATGGCCTCAAATGAACAAGCGTACCTTTAACTTTCAACTTTACCTATTAAAATTAGTTTCTAAAGCATTGTGTTGATAAATGTATCCATTAATCCAGTTAAAGATTTTCTTTTTGCTGGGAAAATGGACCCCATCTCACCCACCCACCCACCCACCCACCCAGTTGCATTGCTCTTTGTTATGCCATGTACAATATTTGTTCAATTATAACCATTCAAGACTGCCTTACAACAAAAATGTTCTCAGTGCTGTTTACATTTAAAAAACAACAACAGCAAGAATAAATTACCTCAAAATATTATGCAACAACAATTTCTAACTAGAGAAATTTGTTGCTCAAACAGCTTGCTTAAATATTCACCTTACATTATATGTGCCCACTCAGCTGCTTCAACCTGTGTTACCGGCGCTTTACAAGTGCTATATAACATTTGTTCTGTGCTTGTGAGAAATCAATCATTTAGTGCAGGCTTCCTCAACCTTGGCCCTCCAGATGTTTTCGGCCTACAACTCCCATGATCCCTAGCTAGCAGGACCAGTGATCAGGGATGACGGGAATTGTAGTCTCGAAACATCTGGAGGCCGAGGTTGAGGAAGCCTGATTTAGTGTGACAGCACCTATTCTTTAAAATTCCCTTCCTCTTAATATTAGGCAAGTCCCTTCATTGTACTTTCTTCAACACCTGCAAAAAACTTTCTTGTTTAGGCATGTTTACTATGTACTTTAAAAATAATAAATCTGTTGATTTTATCGATATTTTGGTAATGTTATTATGCCTACTGTTTTTAAAGTCTGTTTTTATTGCTATTTATATGGCTATTCTGTACCAATTCATGTATACTAATAAAATACATTAGTATGCATTATGCAAATATTGCTAAATGAATGAAACAGATAGAATAACAGGAAAAATTGGTTGAGAGCAGGTTGTCCAATTTTGTCATTCCATTAGTGCAACAGGCTTCTACTTGTGCAATGGAACTTCTTCTCTTTCATTCTCTGCAGTCCCCTGCACACCCTCAAAATATCCTCCAAAGGGTTGAGGGACCCCACAGAGAAGATTTTAGAGGTTCATAGAAAAATGAAGGAGACATCCTGATGCATGAAAAGACCTCTATTCAGGCAGTACTGGGGTCAACCCACTGTGTGCGAGGCAGAGGCCCCTATTGATCGGTACTTGTGACCTTACTAGTGGACGGTGACACATACCTAACCCTCTCATTCCATTCTTGAAACCTTTTAGAACAGTTTAAATATCTACTTTCCTCCTCTCTGAAACTATCTCCTGTATCACTCCTGCAGGGGTTTTACAAATATATAAATGAAAAGCACTAACAAAAATAAAATAAAAACTCAAACTCAAAAGCCCAACTTCAATTACCCTTTTCTTTGCTGAACAGCTTTTGCTTGTGTGCTAGCCTTTCTCTCCAATGAAACACCCATTTCTTCAATTTTTAGAAAATTTAGAAAAATAGAAAATTTAGAAAAAAAGAAATTGGGAGGGGGACAGTAAGAGGAGGTCCTCCAGCACAGCCTTCTTTCCCTCTACAAGCTTATTCTACCCAATGTAGGGACAGAATATTGTTTTAATCAACCTGATTGGATGAGCAGTATCTTATTACTCACAGTTGCACTTATGGCTGGGAGAGGGAAAACCACCAGATTTTCCCAGTCATCTGGAAAGACCTTAACAGAGAGTACTGGCATTTTGAAAACGTGTCATCCTGCAACTCCGAGTGCAAAGACCGCTGGCTTTTGGCTTAATTCGGACTGCCTTTGACATGGCATGATGGCTGTGGCTTTGTTTATAACAAGGGCCGCCATCTCAGGCAGTTTCTTCTCTGTGTTTGCCCTTTTCATATAATATTTACTTAGAGCTGCCTTAATGTGAAATGTCAGAGCAGTTTTGAGCTCCTACTGAAGGAGGAGAATTGCGACAACCCCAACACCTGCATTCTGTCAGAAACCGTTGGATAACGTGGCTCACTTTCTCAAGTAACAGAAGTAAGTAGAATGCCGTTTACAGACCCTTTTCTGCCCTCATGATTAACATGGAAAAGCTGTAATGCTTCTGATACCGTTGCCTTGCGTTTTTCTTTTCTTTTCTTTCTTCTTTGAGGGAGGGAAGTCTCCCCATTCTTGAGGTTTATTAAAGCTTTAAGCTGTCAGGTTATTACTGTCACTTTCCAGAAAGGAAAGAGCTACTGATGTAAAATTAATTTATTGAATGGAATTGTTTTGCCCCAGGGGGATAACATCACCATTTAATTTAATTTCCCCATCATATTGTCTCATTTACAGAAGGAAAAAAATAACTTTCCTTTTTAACAGAATAAGGTGCATTATGCTGAATAGTGTTCTTGTCCTTAGATCATCAGTTGTCAGAGGATTCTATTTTATCCACATGAATTTTACTTTCTGCTTTTCTCAAAAATATTGAGAGAGACATTAAGGGGCCCTCATACCAAATCTCATTCTAATATTCATTTTTAAAGGATTATGAATTGGACCACAGAAGATTATCACTAGTGTATCAAATATGTATCGAAGAAAATGGGTTGTAGCACCCACACCCACACACTATTGAAGGACTGCCAATGTATTTGTATGTTATTTTATTCATCATTCAACAGGTTTCTAGAGCAGCTTAGGAAAAATTTCAAAATTACAATAAAGCAAATGCAAACAAAAAAACCCTAAAAGTGTGTTAGGGTCTCTCCCTTCTTCTTGTGGCTAGGTAGGGCTGATGGGAGTTGTAATCCAATTCCTCTGGAGTGCACCAAGTTGGAAAAGTCTTCACCAGGTAAATATTGGGTGGAGATCATTCCCAACCTTATTAAGCGGAGATGCAGTAATTAAACCTGGTTTGTCCTGCATGCAGCACAGGCACTCAACCACTGAAACACTCCCTCGCTTTTCATAGCAAACGACCATCCTGCTGTGACCTAACAAGAGTACACACGAAAACAAAGATCACCACAGCCAATCACAAGCAAACAATCACACCCTAGGCCAACCCCAACCTCTCTCACCACCAAAGGAACACAAGTGAACAACACAAGCAACGCTGACACCAAACTCTACATACATTAAACATAATAGAAACACCGCCACCCGACCCCACCCCCATCCATCTTCCCTCTCTCCACCCCCCCTTTCTTTTTTCTTTCTTTTTTCTTCTCCCCCTAATGCCTCAACAAATGAAATGGATTTGTAAAAATGTTACATGGAAGAAGAAGAAAAAATACAAGGCACTACACTTCTGTAAAACAAGAAAATCCTTAATAAAAAATATATAAAAAAAGGGATGGGAATTCCTTTCAAAATTCATGTTTTTCAGGAGAGATATGAGAACTGGACCGAGCAGGAAATTAACCTTTGGCTCATAGCTCTATCCGCCATCATGCCTATGAAAACAATTGTAGAGGGGGGTCACAAAGCCCTCATGTGTTTGTGAGCTTCCTAGGACATCTGGTTGGTCTCTGTGACAGGCAGGATGCTGGCACTGGAGGCTGTTAGTGCAAGGGCAGCATTTGTCCATCAACTTAGTACCAACCAGTGCACACCTGTTTCCTTATTTAGCAGTCCAAGCATGGTGCTGGCTGTCAGCTTCCTCCTCAGTTCTATTACATAATTCAGGAGGAAGGGGGAGAATGTGGACAAAATTAGAATTAGTTGCCTCTGCCTATAATTGTCCCCCATCTCCACCAGCTAATTCATCTGGCTCCTCCTACTGTTAGCCTCCCTGCCTTCTGCCCTACCAGCTCCAATGGGCACCAGTCTCCACCGGATGCAGGGCTAGAGGTGCTGTTGGCCTGATGGAGGAGGGTTTTTCTTACGTTCCTAAAAAACAATCCATGCAGATTTTGCATCATAATGTAACATTATCATCTAAAGTCTTTCACAGGATGCTACATTAGAAGTACCACTTCAAAGCAAATTGAGGATCCTTTCTCATTGTGTGAAGGGTGTGTCTGTGCTTTTTGATTTTATTTTTAGCACACATTCTACATGTGTCAATGCAATAAAGCATTATAGTTCAGATATATATATATATATATATATATATATATATATATATATATATATAAATAATTTACTGTGGTCAAGGAATGACTTACTTGACTTACTATCTTCAGTTTTTGATTACTAATAAACAAAGAATGTTTCTGTGTTCTGAAACACCTCCATACTGTTGGCAACTTTTAAACTACAAATAAATAAACACATAAATAAATGCAACAATTGATGGCAGCATCTTATACGTTTCTCTCACTTTCAATAGCAAATAAATTAATGTGTTCTGATTCTTTTATTTATTTATACATGCTTCTTATATCTATTTTAATTATCTAATGCATCCTCTCCCATTCTGAATTCATTAAAAATTACATATGGAATTGCCAAGAAGTGATGCAATATACCTTTAGCTGGAGTTAGTCAATTAAAAGTTGAATGAATAGACACAGAAACATGGCCTCGCACATCAGAGATAAGCAGAAAGGCAGGATCATGTTATGGTTGAAGTCTGGTGCGAAGCCAAGGGGAACAAAAGTTTACTTTCATGCCCTGCAAAATATTTCCAGGTCAAAGTGACAACACATGTTTAATTCAGTGCAGTGATTTCTTGCAGAGAACTCTTGATCTATTATCATATGGAATAAGTGTAAGGCTTCTATGTATTTATTATTAATTGCATACTGTCCTTCATCCCAAAGGTTCTCGGGTAGTACGAAACCTTTCATTAAAATGCAATATAACAGATATAAAACTGAAACCATATAACCAATAAGCATTGCAAAACAGCAATCCAGCAACAGAAAAAGCAATTATTATATGTTATGTAATTTTATATGTCCTCCAAGTACCCGTTGTTAGCTGCGATATTGCTGAAGCAACCAGACCCTGGCTAGTTGAGCATACTATTGATGTTACATATGCAGGCACAGGTTAATTCTGTGTCCAGGGCGGCTGTCTACTAGCTCCATCTGTTATGCAGGCTGAGACCCTACCTGCCCACGGACTGTCTCGCCAGAGTGCTGCATGCTTTAGTTATCTCCTGCTTGGCCTACTGCAATGCGCTCTGTGCAGGGCTACCTTTGAAGGTGACCCGGAAACTGCAATTAATCCAGAATGAGGCAGCTAGATTGGTGACTGGGAGTGGCCACCGGGACCATATAACACTGGTCCTGAGAGCTCTGCATTGGCTCCTAGTACATTTCTGAGCAGGTCCTGTATACCTGAAGGAGCGTCTCCACCCCCATCGCTCAGCCCAAACACTGAGATCCAGCACCGAGGGCCTTCTGGCAGTTCCCTCATTACGAGATGTGAGGTTACAGGGATCCAGATACAGGGCATTCTCGGTAGATGCACCCACCCTGTGGAACACCCTCCCATGTCAAGGAAATAAGCAGCTATCCTACTTTTAAAAGACATCTGAAGGCAGCTCTGTTTAGGGAAGTTTTTAATATTTAATGCTGTATTGTTTTTAACACTCGATTGGGAGCCGCCCAGAGTGGCTGGGGAAACTCAGTCAGATGGGCGGGGTATAAATAATAAATTATTATTATATTATTATATGCATATTTTCATTTTATATCAGATTAAGTGATTTGGCTTCCTGCAGAGGATCCTGGAAACTGAAATCTGCTCTAGGTGCTGAGTTTTCTGTTGGTACCTCTATTTCCCAGAACTGCAGTTCTGGTTTCCTGGGAAGAGGGCATGATTCTTCAGCACTGCTGTGAGGATATACTCCATCTTGGTGTACAAAACTCCTAAACCAAGAAACGAATGACTCAAATCACTGCATTTATAGAGATATCTCATTAGCTTAAAACAACAACAAAAGACTGGCTTAATGAACTTAAATCACGTGACTCCAGAATCATCCTTTCTGATTTCCTTCTACAGATGGACTGTTTGGAGACAGTATTTATACCATGCTTTAATAGTTTAAGGTGAGTCTTTGAACAGCCATAGCTTTTGTTTATATAGGTAAACTCAATCTGTGCATTTGAAATGATTGATGAAGTGCAGTCCCACTTGGAGTGTTTGTCATCACTCATGTCCTGAAGTGACATTTCTTTATGTATTTTGGCATAAACATATGCAACTACTGGCAAAGCATTTGACCCCAGAGTCTGACTATTTGTCATTCTAATCTCTCTGCTCCTTCTCTCACCTCCCCCACCCCACAAAAGTCGGGCAAGTTACTGTATGTTCTAAGGTGTGTCACTAATTATTCGACAGCAAAGGACGCCTGTAGCTGGGATTGCATAAATTGCTGAATGTCTTGTTCCACAAACTAGGGCCTATGCGGTCTTATAAATAAAACTGAGGTGGGTCTAAGTGTCAAGAGTGACAACCATATTGAACAATAATAGCTTTTCAGCAAAATCCAGCGCTTGCCCCGTAAGAGAAGAAGTATGGGCAAAGTGCTGGGCCCCGGAATTCAGCAAAATCAAGTACAAGCATAGCTTAAGTAAAATGCATTAAACATAACAATCCTGAAGCACAGTTTCCTCAAACTATGAGGAATGACAAACAGGTAGCCAATAATTCACACTGCACAGGCAGAGATAAATTATAGGTTTCTTCACCTCCAGGCTCAAGGTTCAGAGTGTGTGCTGTCTTTTGGCAAAGCTGATTCTTGGTAGCTGGGCAAAGGGACGCCAGGCAAAAATTAAACTTAAGACTTTTTTCTTCTAATAGCGTGCACAGGACTGCAGCCTAAGAGCCACAAAAGACAAGAGTCCCATATCTGTGCATGTTTGCGTGTTCTCTGGCATTTACTCATAAGCAATGCGGATCCTGTCTCCTTTAAGCCTATGTTTTGTTGGGATGTTCACGTTAATGCAAGTATTGTGGGGATATGCAGGATAGGATTTCTGCGGAAAATCAAAATTTTTAGCTGCGGAGATATTGTGCAGGACCTTTTCCCACACATTGCATTGCGTTTTGTTCTTGAAGCCAAAATATTTTATGAGGAGTGATTCATGAACATAATCAAATAAATAAATATTTGGCTTGTTTTTAATTCATTTTAAATTGCCTTGTATCCCATTGCCTCGTTATTTACTACTCTGGGCTCCTTTGGGAGGAAGGGTGGGGTAAAATATATATAATTTGTTTGTTTATTATTATACTATTGTTTTACTATTATTATTTTCTCTTTCACATGCATGCAACCCTCAGTGCTTAAAGTTCAGAAAAAGAAGTCAAAGCTTGTCTGCCTAAGAACACTATGATCCAATGATCCAGAAATACAAAGAGGCCTAAGGAGTAGGGGAAGAGAGAAAAGGTGATAATAGAGATGAATAAAGATATAATAGACAGGTATATGTGGGTGGAATAAAGCTTCCACTGTAATAATGCCATTGTATAACTATAGGGTGAGCCCACATTTAGACTTCTATGTATAGTTCTTGTTGCCTTACCTCAGAAAAGATATTGCAGAGCAGAAACAATTTCAGAAAAGGGGAGGAAAAATGATCAAGGGGGTTGAGCAACTTCCCTATGATTAAATGTTACAGTATTAGGGGCTCTTTAGTTTGGGAGGGGGAAGGCGAGTAAAGGGAGCATGATTGGGGTGTATAAGATTATACCACACCATTATGGACAAAGTGGACAGAGAGAGGTTTTCCTCAGTCTCTTATAAAAGTAGAACTTGAGGTCTTCCAATGAAGCTGGTTGTTAGAAGATTCAGGAGACATGAAAGAAGTATTTATTCACACAATTAAACTGTGGAATTCATTCCCACAAAATGTAATGATGTGCGCCAACTTGGATAGATTTAAAAGCGAATTAGCCTTATTCTCCATTAATTTCTTTATCAATGGCTACTAGACAAAATGGCTGCTCAATAAGGACAGTTGTTGTGAGGGGCATCTGATTGGCCACTGTGAGAACATGATTAGATGAGCCTTTGGCCTGATTCTTAACTGAAAAGTGAGGGTGCAGACTTTGGGGGCACACTTTGGGCCACAAAATATAAAAGGCGGTGAAAAGAAAACAGTGAGTTAAAACTGTAATCAAAATATTTATGCATGTATACAGTGCTTTTTTCTAAAAACATGTTTAGGGGTACTCTCATTTTCCTACTCATATTGAAATACTGCCCCTCAATGAGGTCAAACTTAGATTCACAAAATGTTTAGGGGTATGCGTACCCCTGCGTCCCCCCCCCAGAAAAAAGCACTGCATGTATATCATGAAAATGCAGACCTCGTGTGAATAAAAGGAGAAAAGTGGTTCTTAGAGACCTATGTAGTGAGATTTATATTATATATATTTTTTTAAAAAAATGTAATTGTTTTAACTGTTTTGGATACACATTTGTTTTTATATATCTTTCTATTGTACTGTCAAATCACTGATTGTACTGTCAGGAACTGATTCAGAAATTAAATTAATAATAATAAATAATAACGTGGAGGAACCTGTTTTAAGGCTTGATGTTAGAACATTCTAACAGTTAGAACATTCTAACAATTCTAACAGTTATTTCATTATATCATTATCATTGTTTAAAGGTAAAGGTACCCCTGCCCGTACGGGCCAGTCTTGACAGACTCTAGGGTTGTGCGCTCATCTCACTCTATAGGCCGGGAGCTAGCGCTGTCCACAGACACTTCCGGGTCACGTGGCCAGCGTGACAAGCTGCATCTGGCGAGCCAGCGCAGCACACGGAACGCCGTTTACCTTCCCGCTAGTAAGCGGTCCCTATTTATCTACTTGCACCCGGGGGTGCTTTCGAACTGCTAGGTTGGCAGGCGCTGGGACTGAACGATGGGAGCGCCGCGGGGATTCGAACTGCCGACCATGTGATCGGCAAGTCTTAGGCGCTGAGTTTTTACCCACAGCGCCACCTGCGTCCCTGTTTAGGGCACCACATATTGTGTAGTATGAAAAAAAAAGTGTAGAGGCTGATTCTGTGGCACTTTATGTAAGTGACTCATCTGGAGAAAGAGAGTGCTCCAGTTACATGTCTGCTAATGCTTCGTTTCCTTGCATAATTGGGTAACTTACTTGAATCTTTATTTGCATCCACTAAGTACATAGCCTAGAGTTGCCACCAGTGTTAAAGCTAATAATTTCATCCTGTCTTAACATTTATATGGTAGGACCACTCTCTTTAAGTGTGTGATTCAGCAAATGCAGAGATATCTTAAATGGTTCCAAGTGCCTCTTCTGAAGTGCTAAGCATCAGCAGAATATTGGTAAGGACAGTAAGGAAGTGTGAAATATTTTAGACACTATCCTGGGTTTTATAAAGCCACTCTTTTAAGCTGAAGACAGATGTTAAATGGATGCGGGTGGCGCTGTGGGTAAAACCTCAGTGCCTAGGACTTGCTGATCGTAAGGTCGGCGGTTCGAATCCCCGCGGCGGGGTGAGCTCCCGTCGTTCGGTCCCAGCTCCTGCCCACCTAGAGTCGGACACGACTGGCCCGTATGGGCAGGGGTACCTTTACCTTTACCTTTTTAGATGTTAAATGTGCAACAGAGCCCCTCTTCTCCTTTGTTGGGCACATGTGAAAGATGTATGGTGAAAACCTACAGAAGGTTTTGGAATTGGTTGGTTGTGCTTGATTTCTTCAGCTACAGTAATAGAGCAGTGCCCTTCTGGACCATGCTGTTTGCTGCTCTTTGTTTTCATGGAGGCTTGGCTTTTTATTGGTATTTGTTGCCTGGTGTAGCTTCTTGTTTGATAAGTTTACTTTTGCAACAGAGTTTCCTACCTGCTTTGGGCTCTTCTGAGGGAGAAAGTAGGACATAAAATTTCAAAATAAAGGGAAAAGGAGAGATAAATATCTAAATATACTTGGCTAAAGTGGGCATCTTGCACATCACATGTCATCTTGTGTATCCAGATGTTTTAGGAGATTAATTTCCCCAACATAGTCAGTAAATATCAATGGTACTTTAAGATTTGCATACACTGCTCCTGGCTCAAAAATACTTGACCAACTCTCAGTGGCTTTCGATACCATGGACCATAACATCATTCTGGACCGTCTTGAGGGGCTGGGAGCTGGGGAAATTTTATACAGTGGTTCCGCTCCTTTCTCCTGGGCCATGTTCAGAAAGTGGTGGGGGGGGATGAGTGTTCAGACCCCTGGGCTCTCACTTGTGGGGTGACTCAGGGTTCAGTCCTCTCCCCCATGCTTTTTAACATCTACATGCAGCCGCTGGGAAAGATCATCAGGGGGTTTGGGTTGGGTGTTCATCAATATGCGGATGATACCCAGCTCTACCTCTCTTTTCAATCAGAACCAGTGAAGGCGGTGAAGGTCCTGTGTGAGTGTCTGGAGGCAGTTGGAGAATAGATGGCAGCTGACGGATTCAGGTTGAATCCTGACAAGACAGAAGTACTGTTCTTGGGGGACAGGGGGTAGGCTGGTGTGGAGGAGTCCCTGATCCTGAATGGGGTAACTGTGCCCCTGAAGGACCAGGTGTGCAGCCTGGGAGTCACTTTGGACTCACAGCTGTCCATGGAGGCGCAGGTTAATTCTGTGGCCAGGGCAGCTGTTTAACAGCTCCATTTGGTATGCAGGCTGAGACCCTAGTTGCCTACGGACTGTCTTGCCAAAGTGGTGCATGCTCTAGTTATCTCCCGCTTGGACTTCAATGCGCTCTACGTGGGGCTACCTTTGAAGGTGACTCGGAAACTGCAATTAATCCAGAATGCAGCAGCTAGACTGGTGACTGGGAGTGGCCGCTGAGACCATATAACACCGGTCCTGAAAGATCTTCATTGGCTCCCAGTATGTTTCCGAGCACAATTCAAAGAGTTGGTGCTGACCTTTAAAGCCCTAAATGGCCTCGGTCCTGTATACCTGAAGGAGTGTCTCCACCTCCATCGTTCAGCCCAGACACTGAGGTCCAGCGCCGAGGGCATTCTGGCGGTTCCCTCACTGCAAGAAGTGAGGTTGGCAGGAGCTTGGACAGAGCAACAGGAGCTCACCCCGTCGCAGGGATTTGAGCTGCCAACCTTCCGATCAGCAAACCAAGAGGCTCAGTGGTTTAGACCACAGCACCACGCGCGTCACTTTACCTTTACCTGCTTGTTCATTTGCATAATTCTTCCGTTCATATACATAATTCTTCCAGCAAAGTGCTCAAAGTATCAATAAATAGAATACAATCTAAACATCATCACAGTAAGTCACTTCAAAGATTGATAGACAGGAGGAGGAAATAATAAGTTGTGCAGACTCAGTCCATCCCAACAAGCACCTTTTGGAAGAGACAGGTTTTTCCTAATTGTAGGTGCTGTAAGGTAGGGATGTACAATCTAATTTCCCATGGAAGGCTCTGTGGATGGGTTGCCAATGGCAATTTTGGGTTTTTAAAAATGAGATTAATGTTAGGCAGGCCATCGTTTTATTTCCCAAAAGTCTGTTCCCCTGAGCACATGAAGAGTATCTTTCCATTCTCAAGAAGACCACCTTTAAAAATAAATCCTAAAGGCAGAATGTTGGGAGGTTCTACCGTAAAGCTGTATACAGTGGTACCTCAGGTTAAGTACTTAATTCATTCTCGAGGTCCGTTCTTAACCTGAAACTGTTCTTAACCTGAAGCACCACTTTAGCTAATGGGGCCTCCTGCTGCTGCCGCACCTGTTATTATCCTGAAGCAAAGTTCTTAACCTGAAGCACTATTTCTCGGTTAGCGGAGTGTGTAACCTGAAGCGTATGTAACCTGAGGTACCACTGTGTGTGTGTGTGTGTGTGTGTGTGTGTGTATAAGAATACATTGTGACCTGAAACTAATTTTGAACTTCTGTAGTTAATAAGTGAAAAGAGATGTCCCCATTCTGTCCCTTGCTTTGAAAGCTTCAACTTGTATCTGGGCATGCCTGTGTGATGCTTAAGAACATTTCAGGGCTCGTGATTGAATGTTTCAGTGTTTTCTTCATCAACCCTCAAAGAGGGTTCAAGAACTGAAAGCACTTTCTTTTTGAAGAATAGCAGTAGAATGACTTCATGTGTCACATTTTTGTAGAATAGTAGAGCTCAGACCTGCCACTGAAATAGCACTGACTTACTTCTGAGGAACTAGAAGGCTTATGAAGTCCTACTCTTCATCATAAGAAAAGCTTCAATCTTTGACCTGGAAACCTCTCTGTGTTCACAAACACAGCACTCCTGGAGCACTATAACTTTCTCTTTGCATGTACACATAAGCCCAACAACTGTTATCTCTCAAGGTGTATGAAGTGTGAATTAAAACATGACTGGAGTGTGCTAAGAGAAGGAACAGCTATATGGCATGGATTGTTATTATTTTCAAAGAAAAGTAAACCTCTTAGAAGTCAAACCCATGAACAAATGTCATTTCCATCTGATGCCTTGCCGTCCTTCAGTCTCGGCACTGAAAAATAGAGCACAAGGTGTTACAGAAATCCAATTGGGGCACAGGGAGGGAATGGAATGAAAAAATAAATAGCATAGTTGCTTATGAATTTTCCAGAATGTGACTATTAATTCTTCCTGAAATATGATCTTTCATTAGAAGCATCATTTTGTATCCAAAATGTCTAGTTTGCTGGATTCCTGAGATCTTAGTGCCAAATGAAACAATATAAAAAAACCTCGTAGGCTGACTCTCAGTGTCATTCAAATGTTTGTAAGAGGGGTAGATATTTTGCAAATGTGTGGGGGGAAGGGGGCATTGTTTGGCTCCTTGACATGATTGCCAAATGATAATGATACCAATAATAATAATAATGGAACATTTTAAATGGAAAAAAACACAGAAATTTGCTGTCTTCTTGCTAAATTTCCTTTCTTGCCTTGTGGTCTGCTGTCAGCAAAGATACCTAAATATTCAAACTTAGGGAAATGGAACCTTTATGGGAAATGAAATCCTGAAGATCTGTATATTCTGAGCAAAATGTCAGCACTAGCATGATTGATAGTTCTTGTGCCCCCCTTGCATTCACCAATTAATAAATGCACTGCATAAATGAATCCTCCAGTAAAATCCTTGAAATACAAATTTAACTCTATTTTTTTTAGGGGCGATTGGTTTTTTTTTGGGGGGGGGATACTACCTCCCCCAGTACCTGAACCTACACCATAAACAAAAATTGTTTCCACTGGGAACAATAAGCAAAATCTTATAGGATGCTAAAGTCCTTTAGATATTAAGATGGCTATCATATCTCCTCTCAGCTTCCTCTTTACCAGGCTAAAAATACCCAGTTTCCTCAACCGTTCCTCATAAAGGCTTGTTTTCCAGACCCTTTATTATATTGAACACCTTCCTCTGCACACATTTCAGCTTGTCAAGATCCTTCTTAAATTGTGGTGCTCAGAACTGGACACAGTATTCCAGGTGTGGTCTGACCAAGGCAGAATACAGCAGGACTACGACTTCCCTTGATCACCACACAATACTTCTGTTGATAAAGCTTAGAATAGCATTAGCTTTTTTTCCTTTTTCCTTTTGGCTGCTGCATCACACTGTTGACTCGTGTTATACTTATGGTCTACTAAGACCTCCAGAACCTTTTCACATGTACCACTAGCAACCACACTGCCTCCCCATTTTATATTTGTGCAGTTGGTTCTAGAATCTTACATTTGTCCCTCTTGCCTTCACTCTTGTGTTTCAGTAGAGAACTCTATTCAGTGGTACCTCGGGTTACATACCCTTCAGGTTACATACACTTCAGGTTACAGACTCCGCTAACCCAGAAATATTACCTCGGGTTAAGAACTTTGCTTTAGGATGAGAACAAAAACCGTGCAGCAGCGGCGGGAGGCCCCATTAGCTAAAGTGGTACCTCAGGTTAAGAACAGTTTCAGGTTAAGTACAGACCTCCGGAACCTGAGGTACCACTGTATTACCTGCAACATGCTGGTATAGTTTCTATGCAAACTAAGGCATTTGGCCTATTGGCACACTGTTCCTACTGATGCCAGGTACCTACAATTTCTTCTACTCAGCATCTGCTGAAAATGTTTCTGTTTTGCCAAGCATTTCAGAAAATGAATTTGGTCATTCATTCTGTATTTTATGATTTTATGGTGTTTTAATGCTTCTATTGTATTTTCTATTTTTTTGTATTTTTGTATTTTTCTTAGCAAGTTAGAAATTAGAAATATTATCATAAATAAAACCAGGTTCACACAGAATGCTAAGCCAAACTATGACTTAATGTGAAAGGTCAAGCTTCCATAGAGGAGATTGTGACCGCTTTGCTCTTCCTGCAGTCCTGATGTGGCTGTACTGCTGTAAGCTAAGCCTACACTCTGATGTAGTGTGTCATCTGAACTTGGGCTCATGCTTTGTCTCACTCCAAACAAACCATGAGCTCTACCTTAGGTTTGTTTGTGGTTGAAGCTTATGGTTTTTTGAAAGAAGACAAGCCATGAGGTCAGATTCAGATTACATGTTAGCCAAACCATGCCTCAGCTCACAGCAGTGCTGCACAGCAGTAGAACTCAAAGAGGAACAAAGCAGCCACCAATTGGAGATTGGCATTATCACATGTGTTTCTCTTTATATTGGAAAGGAGGACAATTTTTTTTAAGGGGGGGGACACTTTGTCCATAAATTATACCACTCTAGATAAGGCCTTTTTTTAAACCCTCTTCTCACCTTGTTGCACACTGTCCTTCCTTCGTCACAAATTTCCAACTCCTCCCACCATTATAAATGATATACTTGACCCATACTTGATCCCTATTCTAAGATGAAACTTAATATTTTAAATGTGATTTTGATGTTAGATCTCCATTAGGCATAGTGGACTTCCAGTAACAGTTCTTTCCCTTCCTCTGGTTTGTAAATATAAATTCTCTTTCACCATAGAAACAAAACACTTCAGGTGGTGTTTCTTATAAAACTGTGTTGTTGTTTTTTCATGTTCTTGAAGTCTTTTGTTGGCCTTTGATCTTCTGACCAATGTCAGTGTCTGCCCAAGGCTTTATGTAATCATTTTTACTGAGCCGTTTCTTGTGTATTGTGTCGCTCTAGTACTGTTGAAGTGTGCACAGATGTTAAACTACAGAACTTCATGCTGTTTACTACCACATTATGTGGAAATTGGGTTAATTGTCAGGAGAGGCTGGCAGGTTCCACCTTAGTGTTGTAGAGTGCTTTGCAATTTTTTTGCTTAAGAATCTGTGGTAACTATTCAATTACATTGGCCAAAGGACTGCATTCTGGAAAGCCAGGAGACTGGCCTCTAAACAGGCCACTAGTGATTGTGTCGGAGGGAAAGGTCAGGTTTCCCCTTTAGCTGTGTCACAAATTACAATCCACTTACTTCATACCATTTATTTGTTTATTTAAAGCATTTTTACCCAATTCTTTAGCTGAAAAGGCTCCCAGAGTAGCTTACAAAATTCAGCAGCAGTGCTTGGAATGAACTAATTTGGATTAACTGAAATAATTTTTAGAAATCTCTGAATTGCACCTGTAGGTAGTTCCGATAATTGTCAAATGAACTGAATGTGAATTAAGTTCCTTTTACAGTGAAACTTTGGGTGATACTTTACAATTTTAGTTTTAATACAATAATTTTCATATATAGGGGTTTCATTGCACTAAACAGTGGGTAGGCAAACTAAGGCCCGGGGGCTGGATCCGGCCCAATTGCCTTCTAAATCCGGTCCACTGACGATCCAGGTATCAGCATGTTTTTACATGAGTAGAATGTGCCCTTTTATTTAGAATGCATCTCTGGGTTATTTGTGGGGCATAGGATTTTTTTTCCCCTTTTCAAAATATAGTCCGGCTGAGGGACAGTGGACTGGCCCCCTGCTGAAGAAGTTTGCTGACCCCTGCACTAAACTGTGTTTTATTGGAGGCATTGAGTTTACCATCTTTCTTATATGAAAATTGATGCTGCTATTTAAGATTAAATATCATAATTGTTGGGGGAAATAAATAAAACAATTGTTCACATTACTCTGTGTACTTTGAGATGTTTTCTTAGTCTTTTTTAGCTTTCAAAATTCTGAAGATTAAGTGGGAAATGCTGAACACCATGTGAATGAATAGGGAATTGAACTGGAATGGAATTAGCTCCTTTTTGGAGGGGGCGAACTGGAATTGGAACTGCCGTATTTTTTGCACCATAACACTCACTTTTTTCCTCCTAGAAAGTAAGGGGAAATGTCTGTGCGTGTTATGGAGGAAATGCCTACGGGTGGCATGCCTACGGATTTTCTTCCTCTAAAAACTACGTGCGTGTTATGGTCGGGTGCGTGTTATAGAGCGAAAAATACGGTAATTCCTTTTTCAAACCAACTTTCCAAGCACTGTTCAGTAGTGAGCCAATTAAGTGTCATCACATACAAGGAAAAGTTAACTCTGATGCAAAAATAGTTCTGATAGGTTGATGGAATGGCTACTGCCTAAAGACAGTAGGAGGGCCAAAGGCTGTTCAGTGTTCAAGCCACTCAGCTAGCTATGCTAGGGATGGGTTTTGTTTTCTTCTCTGGCGATCATTCGTAGCCGAGTAAGATTGTCTTCCATAAACACGGTTTTAACAATGAGTCCGTAAGTGACTGTGGAGGCCAATTCTAGATCCACACATCCTTCTACAGTGGGGACATTGGTTTCCGGGCGGGAACTCATCACAGTGTGGATTTGCCAAGCGTGCCTTCCTCCTAGCATGTTTCTCCCTTGCATCCTTTGGGATGAGTTTTTGGAAGACTCCTGTGCGTGAATTTGTTTTATGTGTGCAGATCAGTACACACTGACCAACGCACAGTCTTCACAGTAAGGCTCTGTTCCGATGGCATGAGTAGTCATGACGACCAATAGATTCTTATCTGCTGCAGCCTTCATCCGCCTTCACAGCCATTTGTAACATACCACTTTCTATCATCCGCCTCTTCTGCCGTTGAGGACTTCTTGGATCATTCTTTGTCTAGCTCCTTCCCTTTGACCTTACCACCTTGGGTGACCCTGCTGGGAGTATGAGATTCCTGACGGCTTCGCTCACAAGGGTCATAGGAACGTGCAAGCCCACTCACCACGACAAGCCTATTGTACATAGCAGCTGTAACTTGTTCAATTAGGCCTGTTCATTCTCATTCCCAGTTTTCTATTCCTTCTTGCAACTGACACCGAACATTTCAACATTTCTGGGAGCCACTGAGCTTACTCAGTTGTCATTGGGATGCTGTTTTTTCTAAAATGTTTTGTACTTCTGCATACCTTTGACTTCACATGAGCATGCCCATCCCTCCTCATTTCGCAGAAGCTTCATTTTGGTTCTCATCCTTTCACGTTAAACCACCTTCATTTGCTAAAGGATCATTTATTATGATCATTTATTATGGTATTATTAAACACAGACCCCAGGTAACAAATAAAGCAAATATAAGCTGTGCTATGTACATTAGGCTTGCCCTCCACCCCCAGTTTTGACTTCAAATAATCTGCCTTTATATATGAGTTAGACATCAATGGAACATTGATGTCAAATATGTTCATTTCTTTCATTATAATGTTGTCCTCTTTGTTCTTTTAAATGGCCTTTTCTGAACAATCATTAATGGAGGGAAAAACCCTCTCTGTTTTTAAATACCTTGATTGGTCATCTTCTACCATTTAAATTCTCAAGCATTTTCCTGATATTTTTCTCCCTTATTCATGCCTCAAGGTTAAATGGGCAATTAAGATACATTATTGGAATAATGCAAAATAAAAGAGACTTTTTAGCATTTCTTCTCCCTGGATTGCATCACTGGCCTTTTGCCCTTTCTTTCTATGATAAAAGCAGTCTATGTTTAGTGAATTTTGTTCATGTTCTCTTGAACACTATTGTTGATTCACTGCCTGTACATTACTGTACTATCTACAAGGGCATATTAGATGATGAAAATACAGGATACTGTGTAGGCAACATTCTGCTCTGGATGTGGAATCAGGTCAATGCCTGACTGATAGTGTGTACAACAGGAGATGTTGCTCATCCATTTACTGTGGTACTAGGCAAAATACCTTGGGATTTTGAGGCTCTGATTCAGCTCAAGTTAGTGGAACAAGGTAATCCCACAATGAAAGCCTTCTCTGAGCATTCAAATAAAACACGAGGGGTGGGGATAATGTGTGTAGGGGGAGTGGGCTGAGTGTGTTACCCTGACCCAAAGTACAAAGGCATGTACCAGCTCCACCAGCTCTACTCTGACTCTTGGTGTTTAGCAGGAAGGTCAGAAAGAAAAATCTGCTTAGATGCCTCCCTATGATCAGTAGCCCTGTGTGATCAGGGCTCCTCATTGTAGTGACGATTTCAAGTTAGTTCAGCTGAACCCATGGACAATCTGCTGCCAGACCTTCTATCCAATTGACAATATTCTGAAACTAAAGACTGCAAAGACAGGGATGGTAGGTGTGGGGCTAGCATGTGCCGCTCTACTCGTCCCACAACATCAAGTGAATTCTGAGCTTCCCTTAAGTCCCACTGTTGTTAAATCAGACAGGTAGTCACAACCAAACGGCTTCCATTTATTAGGTTTAGTAAGAGAGAAAATGAGCTATCTTGAAGGACAGCATGGCTCTTTGGTTAAACCCATTTCTGATGGCTGGCATGCAGTGTAGAAGGGCGCCATTATTCATTCTGTGTTGCCTTCTCCCACAGATGGCTGCTGCTGCCAACACAGCTGGAATGCTGTTAACACTGCAGACCAGGGGTCAGCAAACTTTTTCAACAGGGAGCCGGTCCACTGTCCCCCAGACCTTGTCAGGAGCCGGACTATATTTTGAAAAAAATATGAACAAATTCCTGTGCCCCACAAATAACCCAAAGATGCATTTTAAATAAAAGCACACATTCTACTCATGTAAAAACACACTGATTCCCACGGGCTGGATTTAGAAGGCGATTGGGCTGGATCCGGTCCCCAGGCCTTAGTTTGCCTACCCACGCTCCATACCGGGCTTGGGAGGGTATGGGAGGAGGTGCTTGCTGGATTGGTGGAGTTCTGGGCAAAAGGGTGGGGCTTGTCATCAGACAGGATGTAGAGGGTATGAGGAATAAAATCTGAGCCAGAGAAGAATGTGGGGTCATTATCCCCTTATCTGAAGGTCACCACTTAAGCTTTTTGTTCCATGTTGACCTTCAGAGGCTTTTACAGAGGAACACAGAAAGAAAGGGAACCTTGCATTTGTTGAAAGCTATTGTCTGTGAGTTCAAGCATTTGCTGTAATAGTGAACTCTGGTGGTGGGTGCTGACAGGGCTGGAGCCAAAATAGGAGACCAAAAAAAGGAAATATCAACATGCTCCAGAGAGCATTAGTGAAATGTTTTCTTTTTAAAACAAATCAATGAAAAGAGCCTAAAGCCCAAAACAGTGCAATGAAAACTTAACAGCAGCCACAGAAAATAGAGTTTCCATTGGAAAATGAAAATAGAAAACTGAAGAGCACGAGCAGTAGCAGTAAGCACCCCCTCAGTCCCAATAAAGCAGGGTTGGAGAATCTGTGGCCTTCTACATATTATTGGACTCCAGCTCTCATCATGCCCAGAATGGCCAATGGTCAGGAATGATGGTAGTTATGGTCCAACAACATCAAGGAAGCACTGTTTCTCTACTTCTGCTATTAGGGTTAAGGCTGAATTTCTATTCAAACATCCCAGGGAGTAAATCCTATTGAACTCAGTGGGTCTTGCTTCTGAATTAACATGCATAGAATTGTGCTATAAATGTGTAAAGAAGTGAGTTCCACTGGACACCATTGTTTCAAGAGCTAGCTACACCACTCCTTCCCACACAATTCTGTACCCATTTTGCAGTCAGAGGATTGTGATGGGGGCAAGTCTTTCAGTACTTTAGGGGCTCCTGAAGCTGATAGGAAATCCTTGCCCAGTTTTACACAATTGCAGGGATTCAGGGAAGTTGTGGAGATATTCAGACATACTGAAAATCATTAATTCCAGAGAGATGGCTAATCATTAAATTGTAAACAGATTATTTCCTAAGGCAGGGAAGGTTTATCAATTACAGAGAGATTTACAGCAGATGTCCAGAGCTATTCAGCCAGATGGTGTGCACTTATCTGATCTTTGGGTAGACATGCATCTATAGAACACTCAGATTGGCCTTGAATAGGTTTTTATGTCCAATGAGGTGTGGGATGTATGCTGCTGAGCTCAAGTATTGGCGGGTCTCGCAGAGGCATTTTCTTCATTCAGTCAGTCAACAAAGCCCCAGACATGAAAAATGGTTCAGCAATAGATGTATACTGATTAGATTCAGGGAACCAAAAGGGCCCTGGTTTCAGAACAGGATGACAGGTGATGGTGCAACTCCTGGCTTGCCTAGTGATATGAAGGCCACAGATGCCATGTGATGCAGGGAGAAGCAATATACAGAGTGTAATAAAAGCAATACAACATCAGGTGGATTATGAAGCACTGAGTGGATTGGATAAATCAATGCATGAGAGAAACTGAATTTGATTACCCCAATTCTATTAAGAAAAGGCAATGGCCAAAGATAAGGCTTTCCAAACCACAAGGACTTGGGGGCAAGTAAATGTTAGTTCGACAATTTACAGAGCCACCACTGAGAAAACTCTGTTTTATGTGCTTGCCTACCAAACTTATTTCTCCAGTGGGTACACAATAAGGTGAATCTAGAACTAGTTTACTCTAAGGATGACGCTCTATCCCTTTTTAACATTTGCTACAGCTGCTGCCATTAATGGCATTATTCCCTCTGGAAAAAGACAATGATATTTCTTTAGCCATCATCTATAATGCTTATATTTAATGTGTCGGCAAAATTTCTAAAAGTGAATGTTCTCCCTTTGGTTTCTCATACACCTTTCTCTTCTACTTTGTGGACCTAAATAAATAAAAAAATCAGATTAGGAAGACAAAAGACATTTTAGTGACTTTTCCAGGCCTAGAACAATGCCTGCTCTGGTAAAAAAAAAAAAGGCATTCATTTTCATCCTTTAGAAGCTCCTTAAGCTTTAATCAAGGTTCATTTGCCCCCTTCAAATTAAACTGTAGTCAGACACATTTTGCTTGAGTCTACATTCTACAGTTTTGCGGAGAATTATTTATCTGGCATGTAATAATTTAAGAACTACCAAAATCTTGACATTGTTCCAATAATGTGTCAATTAGGGAACACTTTTCATCCAGATTACAAAGGTTGGTCCAAGGTAGCTGCTGCTTTGTTAAGGTTGTTTTGTGGATATCTTCATAATTAATGGAAAAATCATTAGGAATTCAGTCTTTATTAACCCCTGTAGCTGCAGGGGCCCATTTCATCTTAATTGCATTCATTTGGCAATGGCAGTATTATACAGCATAATCACTAATAAATGATCTTTTAATTTGTACCAATCAACAGGGCTCGCTTTCATGCCAATACTCCTGTTTCTTTGACACTGGCCTGTCTTGATTTTTGATCATTTAGACTTCAGATGATTTACTGGCAAATCAATATCAATACCAGATCTGCCGTATTCATATAACTGTGGTTAGGTTCAATTTGAGTGTATTTTGATTGAAATAAGTGCTGCTTGATTATCCTTTCAGATTTTGTAGAATAATCAGGTTGGGAAATGCAGTCTCAGATCTTATTCAAAGGGAAATAATTAAAAAAAAACTGAAGGAAGGAATGCTAAAGACATGGGACAACATTAGGGGTAACACTTCAGATCTCACTAATTAAGCAAATTTGTCTGTAATCTCCTCAAGGCCTTCACCAATAGACTAATATTCTATTATCCATTAGCAAGGCCAATGAGGGCTTTGGCTAAACTTGTTAATAGGGAAATCTGAGACAGTTTCTCTCATTATCCACCTGTCAGCACTGTCGCTGCCGTGCAAAACGGCCATCATCGTTCTGTTGGTCAGCTAACTAGGAACCAGGCTACTGTAAAAGAAATAATCTACTGCTAATTGAAAATGACTGAAACATCCCCTTCTCAGCCACTTCCTCCTTCACATTTCACAGAAATAGAAGGAGTGGAGAGCCAAAGTTCAGTCTTTCTAATTAACACTCTACTTCTGGAGTAGAATCACTGACTTTGCTAAATACGCAAGAAAACGCCGGAAAATATGGATGACAATATCTTACTGTTCCATTATACAGACTTCAGCAGTAGTTCTTTTATTGCTGATTTGGGGATGCTGTGCCTTGGACACAAGTTTGGAATGGCACTGTGTGTATATGCCAGCAAATTAATCCATAGTTGACTGGCACACTTAAAATGTGCTGAACTGAAGCTGCGTTGAATAGATATAACAGCTAAATTTATTGGGAAGGGTTTTCCTCTTAATATGCGATTCACTTAGCGAGTCTAAGAAAAGCAGCTATCAAATATTCACTTACTTAGGAGCAATCCAAGGCCACCATCCTAGCACTTCTTGTCTCAAAGCCCTCTATCAATTTATGGCTCTATGCAAGATCATACTTTTATATTCTTCATGCATGAAACCCACCCAATTCCATACAATCACCACGGTGGATTAGACTCTCTATATCATCTCTAACTTTGAAAGTCTGCATTTTAATAAGTAAGACACTGGTAAACACTCCCATCGGTGACCGAAAAATCCCTATCTCTCCCCACAAATCCCTGTCTCTGTGTAGGCTTGAACCATATGTTATCATTCATATATATAAAGTAGTAGTCACTGCTGAATTCATAGACATTTTTATGTGCTGGGTAATTTTAGCAACATGAGAAGTTACTGCAGAAATCAGAGACACTTTGTCCATCTGAACGTGTTCGTGTTCCATTACTCCAGTTCCCTCAGGGAAAAGTCTATTGTAAATCTTTCTGGAATGACCCCAGTGGTTCTGCCTTAGCATCATTACTTGCACAGACAGGTTTTTCTTAAAGAGACTTATTATTCCCATCATGGATGAGTGCTTCTATCTGTTCCAGCTTTGTTCTCTGTTCATTTCCATTTATGTTCCTCCCGTCCTATATTTTTGTGCTGACCTGAAGGCCAAACTACATGTTACCTAACAGTGTTTGTTTGTTTTTAATTGAAAAGTAGCCTCAGGGAATCCAGTCCACAGTGAAAGAGTGGCATGGGGAAAGAGTTGCTTAACCCTTCCCCATCCTGCCATTTATTCACTCAAAATCACACCCTCCAGGCTGCTTTCTTTCCCAACAGATACTTAAGCGGCTAAGAAGCCTCTTCTCCCCTTGCCACTATTTACTCCCATTTCAAGTTCCAAGATTGTGCTCCGTTTCAGATCATAGTCATTGAAGGCTTCAAAGTCAGTATGGGGACATCCAAAGTCCAACTGGTACTATGCTTCCATAGACTACTTTTCCCATTCATTTACTATTACTTCTCAACTTACTCTAACTCTTGAACAAGAACTACAAGACTACTACCAACATATGATGGCAGTGTTAAAATACATGCACTGGCTTCTTATCTGCTACTGGGCCAGGTTCAAGGTTCATAGAATCATAGAATCATAGAATCATAGAATCATAGAGTTGGAAGAGACCACAAGGGCCATCGAGTCCAACCCCCTGCCAAGCAGGAAACACCATCAGAGCACTCCTGACATATGGTTGTCAAGCCTCTGCTTAAAGACCTCCAAAGAAGGAGACTCCACCACACTCCTTGGCAGCAAATTCCACTGTCGAACAGCTCTTACTGTCAGGAAGTTCTTCCTAATGTTTAGGTGGAATCTTCTTTCTTGTAGTTTGTATCCATTGCTCCGTGTCCGCTTCTCTGGAGCAGCAGAAAACAACCTTTCTCCCTCCTCTATGTGACATCCTTTTATATATTTGAACATGGCTATCATATCACCCCTTAACCTCCTCTTCTCCAGGCTAAACATGCCCAGCTCCCTTAGCCGTTCCTCATAAGGCATCGTTTCCAGGCCTTTGACCATTTTGGTTGCCCTCCTCTGGACACGTTCCAGTTTGTCAATGTCCTTCTTGAACTGTGGTGCCCAGAACTGGACACAGTACTCCAGGTGAGGTCTGACCAGAGCAGAATACAGTGGCACTATTACTTCCCTTGATCTAGATGCTATACTCCTATTGATGCAGCCCAGAATTGCATTGGCTTTTTTAGCTGCCGCGTCACACTGTTGGCTCATGTCAAGTTTGTGGTCAACCAAGACTCCTAGATCCTTTTCACATGTAGTGCTCTCAAGCCAGGTGTCACCCATCTTGTATTTGTGCCTCTCATTTTTTTTGCCCAAGTGCAATACTTTACATTTCTCCCTGTTAAAATTCATCTTGTTTGTTTTGGCCCAGTTCTCTAATCTGTCAAGGTCGTTTTGAAGTGTGTTCCTGTCCTCTGGGGTGTTAGCCACCCCTCCCAGTTTGGTGTCATCTGCAAATTTGATCAGGATGCCCTTGAGTCCATCATCCAAGTCGTTGATAAAGATGTTGAATAAGACCGGGCCCAAGACAGAACCCTGTGGCACCCCACTAGTCACTCTTCTCCAGGATGAAGAGGAACCATTGATGAGCACCCTTTGGGTTCGGTCAGTCAGCCAGTTACAAATCCACTGAGTGGTAGCATAGTCAAGACCGCATTTTACCAGCTTCTTTACAAGAATATCATGGGGCACCTTGTCAAATGCCTTGCTGAAATCAAGGTAGGCTACATCCACTGCGTTCCCTTCATCTACCAGGCTTGTAATTCTGTCAAAAAACGAGATCAGGTTAGTCTGACATGACTTATTTTTCAGAAATCCATGCTGACTATTGGTGATCACAGCATTCCTTTCCAGGTGCTCACAGACTGTTTGCTTAATGATCTGCTCCAGAATCTTCCCTGGTATTGATGTCAGACTGACTGGGCGGTAATTATTTGGGTCCTCTCTTTTCCCCTTTTTGAAAATAGGGACAACATTTGCCCTCCTCCAGTCTGCCGGGACTTCGCCTGTTCTCCAGGAATTCTCAAAGATGACTGCCAGTGGTTCTGAAATCACATCTGCCAGTTCTTTTAATACTCTTGGATGCAGTTCATCTGGCCCTGGAGACTTGAATACATCTAGACTAGCCAAGTATTCTTGTACTATCTCCTTAGTTATTCTGGGCTGTGTTTCCTCTGCTGAATCATTTGCTCCAAATTCTTCAGGTCGGGCATTGTTTTCTTTATCGGAGAAGACTGAGGCAAAGAAGGCATTGAGGAGTTCAGCCCTTTCTGTGTCCCCTGTTTGCATTTCACCATCTTCTCCTCTGAGTGACCCCACTGTTTCTTTGTTCTTCCTTTTGCTACGAACATACCCATAAAAGCCTTTTTTGTTGCTTTTAACCTCTCTAGCAAGCCTGAGTTCATTCTGTGCTTTAGCTTTTCTGACTTTGTGTCTACACGTGCTGGCTATTTGTTTGAATTCCTCTTTGGTGGTTTCCCCCCTTTTCCATTTTTTGTACACATCCTTTTTTAATCTTAACTCAGTTAAAAGTTCTTTAGATAGCCACCCTGGCTTCTTTAGGCACCTTCCATGTTTCCGTCTCATTGGTATTGCCTGAAGTTGTGCTTTTACTATCTCCCTCTTAACAAACTCCCAGCCATCATGAACTCCCTTTCCTTTTAGTATTACTGTCCATGGGATCTCACCCAGCACTTCCCTAAGTTTTATGAAGTCGGCTTTCTTAAAGTCGAGAAATTGAGTCCTAGTATGCTTGGCTGCTCCTTTCCGCTGTATAGTAAACTTCAGAAGAGCATGATCACTCGCGCCTAATGATCCTTCCACTTCTACCCCACTAACCAGGTCATCAACATTGGTTAGGACCAGATCTAAAATGGCTGTTCCTCTTGTAGCTTCTCCCACTTTCTGGACAATGAAGTTGTCTGCAAGGCCAGTGAGGAATCTGTTTGACCTTATGCTCTTGGCTGAGTTTGACATCCAACAAATATCCGGGTAATTGAAGTCCCCCATTACTACTATCTCCCTTCCTTTTGCATGCTTGGCCATCTGTTCCAGGAAGGCATCATCTATGTCCTCCGTTTGGCTTGGGGATCTATAGTAAACTCCCACAATGAGGTCACTGTTATTCTTCTCTCCCTTAATTTTGACCCAAATGCTCTCACTTTGGCTTTGAGGTTCTAAATCTTGGATCTCTTCACAGGTATACACATCCCTGACATATAACGCCACTCCTCCTCCTTTCTTGTCTGGTCTGTTTCTCTGAAATAGATTGTATCCATCCATTATTACATTCCAATCGTGGGACTTATCCCACCAGGTTTCAGTGATGCCTATTATGTCATATTTAGTTTGCTGTACCAAGAGCTCAAGCTCATCTTGTTTATTTCCCATACTTTGCGCATTAGTGTACAGACATTGAAGTCCATTAATCATTCCCCCGTGTCTCTTATTTAAGGATTTTTTCCTCCCACCACTAGGTCTGCGTGCTGTTTGCTCCATTCGGTCTATGACATTTGGATGATCATCTTCATCAATTGATAGACTCCTACCTTCAGGAGCACTGTCTCCCTCCCCCACATTAGTCAGTTTAAAGCCCTCCTGATGAGGTTTCTGAGATTTTTTGCAAAAACATTCCTACCAACCGTTGTGAGGTGCAGCCCATCGCTTGCCAGAAGTCCATCTTCAAGAAACTGCATTCCGTGATCTAAGAATCCAAACCGTTCCTGTTTACACCATTTGCGAAGCCAGTTGTTCACTTCCACTATTTTTCCCTCTCTCCCTGGGCCACGTCGTTCAACTGGGAGGACAGATGAGATGACAATTTGTGCATTTAATTGCTTCAATTTCCTGCCCAGAGCCTCGTAATCTCTTTTGATCTTCTGGAGGCTATTGCTTGCAGTGTCATTGGTTCCCACATGAACCAAGAGGAAGGGGTATTTGTCAGTGGGTTTTATGATTCCTTGCAGTCGTTCAGTTACATCTTGGATCTTAGCCCCGGGGAGACAGCACACTTCCCGAGACATCTTGTCAGGCCCACAGATCACTGCTTCTGTTCCCCTCAGTAGGGAATCCCCTATCACCACTACACGCCTCCTCTTAGGTCTGGTCGGGGTTCTTCCGTGAGCTGTCCGTTCCAAGGTCGCCTGCACATTCCCTGAAGACTGCCTTTGCTGCTCGTCTTCATATACCTGATCGACTGTAATGAGGGAGAGATCCTCAAATGGAGTCTGCTCTTCGTCTTCCATGCTAGGGGAAAGGACCTCAAAGCGATTGCGTATTTCTAAACAATCAGAGCGAACCCTGGGCCTCCTACTTCTTTGAGTCACGTTTCTCCATATATCTGGCTCCTGTGTTGGTGAACTAGCCTCCTTCTCAGGGGAGTCCCCTGTCTCCTCCTTGGTGGAGACGGTGTGCTCTGTTGCTTCCAAGAAGAGCTCCAGCTCTCTAATTCTTTGGAGCGTAGCTACACGTTCCTCCAGTTGCTGGACTTGTCTTTTAAGAGGGCAATCAACATGCAATTGCTGCAGGTAAAGCTGCCTGCAACCTTTGGCAAGATGGCAAACATTGCGCAGGAACCACAGGCGACTGCAGCTGTTCCCTCACCCTCCATCTTGAGAAGGTGTCGTTGGGGGTGACTACAGCGGTCCTCCATCATAAAAAGCGTGAAGACAGGACAAATAAATCCCCCCAAATAAACCTATATCTCCCCCAACAAACGTTTGAGACTAGCTCCCCTAAATCTAAAAGATGGATCAAACTGCGCGCGCCGCTAGGCGCGCGCCGCTGCCCTACAAGCTCTGACAAGCTCCTCCCACAGCTAATCCCCTACCTCAACAGAAGCCCTGCCCCCTCTGACCTTTGCACAGAGAAAGCAGCTAATCAGCCACAAGAAACTCACACAAGAAAACCCTTTTTGTTCCTTCTTCAGCCGCTGCCCTACAAGCTCTGACAAGCTCCTCCCACAGCTAATCCCCTACCTCAACAGAAGCCCTGCCCCCTCTGACCTTTGCACAGAGAAAGCAGCTAATCAGCCACAAGAAACTCACACAAGAAAACCCTTTTTGTTCCTTCTTCAGCCGCTGCCCTACAAGCTCTGACAAGCTCCTCCCACAGCTAATCCCCTACCTCAACAGAAGCCCTGCCCCCTCTGACCTTTGCACAGAGAAAGCAGCTAATCAGCCACAAGAAACTCACACAAGAAAACCCTTTTTGTTCCTTCTTCAGCCGCTGCCCTACAAGCTCTGACAAGCTCCTCCCACAGCTAATCCCCTACCTCAACAGAAGCCCTGCCCCCTCTGACCTTTGCACAGAGAAAGCAGCTAATCAGCCACAAGAAACTCACACAAGAAAACCCTTTTTGTTCCTTCTTCAGCCGCTGCCCTACAAGCTCTGACAAGCTCCTCCCACAGCTAATCCCCTACCTCAACAGAAGCCCTGCCCCCTCTGACCTTTGCACAGAGAAAGCAGCTAATCAGCCACAAGAAACTCACACAAGAAAACCCTTTTTGTTCCTTCTTCAGCCGCTGCCCTACAAGCTCTGACAAGCTCCTCCCACAGCTAATCCCCTACCTCAACAGAAGCCCTGCCCCCTCTGACCTTTGCACAGAGAAAGCAGCTAATCAGCCACAAGAAACTCACACAAGAAAACCCTTTTTGTTCCTTCTTCAGCCGCTGCCCTACAAGCTCTGACAAGCTCCTCCCACAGCTAATCCCCTACCTCAACAGAAGCCCTGCCCCCTCTGACCTTTGCACAGAGAAAGCAGCTAATCAGCCACAAGAAACTCACACAAGAAAACCCTTTTTGTTCCTTCTTCAGCCGCTGCCCTACAAGCTCTGACAAGCTCCTCCCACAGCTAATCCCCTACCTCAACAGAAGCCCTGCCCCCTCTGACCTTTGCACAGAGAAAGCAGCTAATCAGCCACAAGAAACTCACACAAGAAAACCCTTTTTGTTCCTTCTTCAGCCGCTGCCCTACAAGCTCTGACAAGCTCCTCCCACAGCTAATCCCCTACCTCAACAGAAGCCCTGCCCCCTCTGACCTTTGCACAGAGAAAGCAGCTAATCAGCCACAAGAAACTCACACAAGAAAACCCTTTTTGTTCCTTCTCTAGTTCTAGTGCTAGTATACCAAGCCCTAAACAACTTAGGCCCAGGATGATCACTAAGATCACTAAGAACACTACTAGTGGTCCCCATGGACCAGAAGCTGACTCATGTCAACGAGGTGTTGTGACTTCAGTGTTGCAGGCCTATTGGCAGCCATGTGAACTGTAGCATGGTGACAACCATACAATTTTATTATATACAAATGAAGTTTTTCTTCAAGCAGTAAAATAAGAAGTGTTTTAATTAATTGTCTTCAAGCGACCAACTAATCAAATGCATTCCTTCTTTTTAAATCCTGTTGTAAAGGCCTAAATGCATGTTACATTAATGATGTGATTAGAATTCACATTATGAAGTTTTAAAAATTAGGGCAAAGTGGGGGTTATCATTGACACTGCAGTGTGTGAGGAGGGGAGGTTTAAGCTTTCTTTCCCTAGCAATGATCATGGTTAAAATAACGCCCTTCCCTGACATAGCAATTAGGAATAAGTAACATTTCTCCATGCAACCTCTCCCTCAGAATATTTGGACTCCTCAGTTTCACCATCCACCACAATGGCACCACAATGTATCCAGTTTTAATATTTTGAATATTGGTGAAGGAAAAAACAGACTTGATCCCAACTTCTTCCAGTCCTCCACTCTTAGCCCATTTCTTTCTTCCTCCACCAATATAAACAAAAATTAGTTTCTTTCAACATTGAGTAAGCCAAAATTTCTCAGAAGAGAAATTATGTAGAAAAACTGTTGCAGAATTTCATTTCCCTCACCAAAATATTGGGCATTATTGCCTCCCTGATTTCACCACCCACAAATAGCATGGAGGCCAAGTCTCTTAGCCTTATTTTTCTCCACACATACCTCTAACGCTAACTGCTGATAGGTGGTGGGTTGATTTTTACCAAGATCATGGAAATCACTTCCCTGCTAGTTATTTTTAAAAACACACACATATGCCGTGATGTATTTGTTAATCACAGCTTTAATGCAATGTGCAATTAGGCTTTAAGAGAACTGGCAACATTTTATAATTGAAAACAAAAAATGTAGAATTATATGGGGTCCATGTTGTCCTAAAGAGCAGGACTCCTCTTTTGCAACGTTTTCTCTGCTCAGTTTCCAGCCAGCCACTGTTTTGCTCATTTATGTTTTATACATTATACACACTTTCCTGGGAGTAAGTCCTATTGAACTCACTGAGACTTACTTCGGAGTAGACATGCATAGGACTGTAGTGTCAGCTGTTGATATTAATAACAAAGTAAAATAGCTCAATTTGTAGTGTATGGGGGAAAATAGATACACGAGTGAAATATTTTCTATCTGATAGTGACTTTGGGGCACTCTTTTTGTCTTTGTACTGTCACTGCATTTGATTTGCTGTCTGTACTCGATGTTCTGTGCCATTTTGTTACATATTAGGAAGGAGCAGTAAATTGAAGTCAAGTCCTCATTGGAATGAAACTCCCATTTTAAGAAGGAATTCAGATCTATTCAGCTTGACCTTGGAACCTGAATTAAATCTTGAGAAATTCAACTTTCTCCAGGGAAGTGTGTAGGTTGTATGAGTTTTGGATATATTAAAAGTGTATAGAGCTATTGAACAGTATGTATGCCTGGAGGGTTAATTTCCAGTCTAAGGACAATGGGAAAATGCAAAGGCTTCACTTGAACCAATTTTCACTGACTTACCAGCCCAATCCTATGCAGGTTTTCAGTGGAATTTATTCCCAATAAAGTGTGCAAGGAATTGCAGCATATTTTGTTGTGCTTCAAAGAGACTCAAAACACTCTGACAAACCTTTTGTGCTGCTGTGCTAAATATGTTTGGTTTTTAAGTTAAATGGCGATTTTCTGCCAAAAATATTCATGGCTCTGCAAATCTTCACCTTTTCTAAACTGTTCAGAACCATTGTTTCTTCTGATTGCTGCTACCTCAATGTGACATAGATAAGTAAATGTAGTTCTTTGATTATTTCACGAAGCACAAGTATGGGCAATGAAGAGTGAGGGAAGTGAGGGCCATATTTATTTTGAGAATACACTTTGAGCATGATTTTGAGAATAAAATAAAAAAACCTTCGAAAAAGTTTCATTTTCTGAAAATAGTGCTATCATCAAAATCATCTAAACTGTACCAGGTGCTGTACAAAAGTAAAGTTAACTGATTCTTGATTACATGCTTACCATCTAAATGTTAAAAATGGGGTTTTGTCTATAGTGTGATTAGAAATTTCCCCCCTCAATATGGGTGAGGCGAGGGTAAGTAAGTACAAATACTACTTTTGAAGCTAAATATACTTTTAAGCACAGCACTCACAGTGGTTTTGAGCCTTTTGTGGCTGTATGGATATTGTTAAAATCAGACAGAAATCAGATACCAGGTTTAAAACTAAATGCACATTACACATTGTGAAAGATATGGGCTTTGTTTGTGTGGATTTTTATTGTATAGTTTGCTTTAATATGGGCTGTTATGTATTCTATAGGAATGCATATTTTTCTTCTCTGTTTGGGGATTATACAGTTAACTTGCTATACCTGATCTACCCTGAAGGCCATTGTGTATGTAAGAAATGGCATGTGTCTTGTCTGAGGGTGGGAAAATTAAAAGGCTCCAAGACTTCCCTTTGCCTGCAACCTGCTGAGCGGAGCCTGCAGTGTAAAGTGGGCAGGTAGGCAGAGTCTAGATCTGCAAGTAGCTACAAGGGAGTATTTGAAGGCAGAAATGAGATATCATTGGCTTTTGAAGGCCCCAGAGAGAAAGGCAACAAGAAATATGTGCTGAGATTTTGTAGAAAACAAAGGAGCATAAGATTCTAGCATTAGGGAATGTACATAGTTAGGAATAGAGTGTTGCTTCTAACCCTTTTATGTGTTCATTTCCTTCAGTAGAGATGCACTGGTTTTCTGCAACTTTTCATTGCAACAACTTTTTCTTAAAACTTCTTAATTTTGTTTAAGTAAACTTTATTGTTTCATAAGCCTGTTGTGATCTCATCTTATTTTAAACACCACCACACCTAGAAGGCATAAACTACGCTGCTTTGAGAAGCTTCAAGGAGACCTCAAGGCAGTGTTCAGACTGATGGAGAAAGGGCAGTCATGTAGAAACAATTTCCCTTTAACTGATGGCAGCAAGTTCTTTAAAAGGGAAGGGTGGACTGGGCAGAATGGTACACTGTGTTGTCTGGGAACTCCCTTGCCAAAGATGGCACAGTACCTAGGGTGGCTGGGATGTAGCCATCACATACGTGAATGTAAAACCTATGTTGTTGTTGTTTGGTCATGTCCGACTCTTCATGACCCCATGGACCAGAGCACACCAGGCACTCCTGTCTTCCACTGCCTTTCCCCGCAGTTTGGTCAAACTCATGTTAGTAGCTTCAAGAACACTGTCCAACCATCTCATCCTCTGTTGTCCCCTTTTCCTTGTGCCCTCAATCTTTCCCAACATCAGGGTCTTTTCCAGGGAGTCTTCTCACGAGGTCGCCAAAGTATTGGAGCCTCAGCTTCAGGATCTGTCCTTTCAGTGAGCACTCAGGCCTGATTTCCTTCAGAATGGATAGGTTTGATCTTCTTGCAGTCCATGGGACTCTCAAGAGTCTCCTTCAGCACCATAATTCAAAAGCATCAGTTCTTCAGCGATCAGCCTTCTTTATGATCCAGCTCTCCCTTCCATAAATCACTACTGGGAAAACTATAGCTTTAACTATACGGACCTTTGTTGGCAAGGCAATGTCTCTGCTTTTTAAGGTGCTATCTAGGTTTGTCATTGCTTTTCTCCCAAGAAGCAGGCATCTTTTAATTTCGTGACTGCTGTCGCCATCTGCAGTGATCATGGAACCCAAAAAGTAAAATCTCTCATTGCCTCCATTTCTTCCCCTACTATTTGCCAGGAGGTGATGGGACCAGTGGCCATGATCTTAGTGTTTTTGATGTTGAGCTTTAGATCATATTTTGCGTAAAACCTATATTGACTAGCATCTAGAAAGTATTGCAGTCAAAGTTTATATGCATGAGAAATGTAAGAAAACAATTACTGATAACAGCTTAAGTTAAATTACAGTCGTATGTGGGTAAGACAAAGCATTTCCATGTTTGCGTTTCCACTTGGATTTAACAGATTCTTCAGAATGGCAGGATGGGGTAAGTAAATGCGCACTGGATTATGCTGCAATTTACTTAATGCATTAAAATATTACCACTGAAATCTTTGTTTCTGTAATCGAGGTAATCATCTTTATGGTCGAGTCTAGTGTTCATGGTGATGCTCAATAAACACCTGCCTACTGAGTATCCCAGCTCACAAGTTTTGCAGTAATCTTACAACCATATTGCAGGCAGACATGGTGGCTCTGAAAGGTAGCAAACTTAATTCTGCAGTGCCACCTACAACACAAAAGCCGCCTTCTGGAACCTACCATCTGGAAACACCTGTAGATCAAACCCCTTTGCTTTGAGAAATAAATGCTATTGTACATTTCAGAATGTTCAGTGGAACACCTGAGCCACTCTAATGATTAAGCAGCCCAGGACCTGCATAAGGAGTTAGCACTGTTGGGCAACTGCCAAGGTCCACACACCTGCAGGGGAGCCCACTGCTGACTCTGAAAGCCTCTTGGTGGGCAGCAGTGGCAGTGGCAAAAAGGACTGCTCACAAAAGAGTGAGGACTAGTGGCTGGGGGGGAACTGCTTATAATGGCCGCTCAAAGCATTCTAGGATCTGAGTAGTGCAAGAGGGCATAACTGATTTACTTTTGTTGGTAGTAACAGGGCCAGCTCCAGCCTTGGTGTGGTGTAAGCTGTTTGATGCAAGGACTAAATGCTGTGGACCCAGTGACATAAAAACAAATACTTCTTTCTGAAAAGGACCTGCAGTTATTACCTGCAGTGCTGCAGTTTAACTTCATCCTATAGAATTGGGATGTCAATCCAGTGAAATTATATATTACATTCATTAAATCCACAAGCTGAAAATCAATATGAAGCTAAAATGCTTGTTTGTAGAAGGAACTATTTTAATATGCTATTATGTGGTGCATAACAACAACAACAAAAGATGCTGACTTATCTGAGACTGTGCATTTTTTTCAGAGACATATTTTCATATATACAGGCTTTCTTCTCTTTTTGTATATTCTGATAGTCTTTGGTCAGGCTTGTGATGCTGTTGTTTTTTAGCTTTCCCAGAGTATTCTGGGAAAGCTGATATAAGCATTCTGGGGAAACTAATGTAGTGGTCTGTGTTGCTAGGACCTTAGCTGGTGCTTTGCTTTACAGCACACCAAACTCCTGTTGAAAATGCAGCAGCAGAGATCATACAGTGTGAAACTTAAGGGTTAATTCTACCATCAGTAAGTCAACTTGCCAGGAGGGGGCAGTGGAGGTGTTGCATAGTAACCAGGGAAGGCGGCATGATCTTTACTGATAGACTAGTTGTGAGGGAGTCTTGTCCTGGAAATTTAGTGAACTCTTAACTCTGCTCTCAACAAGCCCTGTCAAAACAGCAAAACTTAATTATTAATTTTTCCTTTGTCACCAGCCTTTGCTTCAGTTTCTCAGACTCCCTTCCTGAGAAAGTTAGTTCAAGCACTGCCCTACATCTTCTACAGTGAGGGCAGATGCAAAGAATTCATTCAACTTTTCTGCAGTCTCTTTTTCTACCTTTAGTACAGTGGTACCTCAGGTTACAGACACTTCAGGTTACAGACTCCGCTAACCCAGAAATAGTACCTTGGGTTAATAACTTTGCTTCAGGGTGAGAACAGAAACCGTGCAGCAGCAGCGGGAGGCCCCATTAGCTAAAGTGGTACCTCAGGTTAAGAACAGTTTCAGGTTAAGAACGGACCTCCAGAACGAATTAAGTTCTTAACCCCAGGTACCACTGTATTCCTTTGACTCCCTTGTCTTCCATGACTCCAACTGCCTCCCTAGACTGTTTCTAGTTTCTAATGTATTTAAATAACTTTTCATTGTTAACCTTAAAGTTTTTAACAGTGGGACCCTCACATTCCTATTCTGCATTGCTTATAGTCCGCTTGGATTTGTTTCACTCCATTTTGATCTTATTTGGACTTCAGTTTTCTGAAGAAAGCCTTCTTGCCTCTAATAGCTTCCTTGAATCTGCAGATTAGTCACACTGCCATCCTCTCTTAGCCATGAGTATATATTTCCTGATCTGTGTTATTCATTGTAGCTGAGCTTGTGGTTTTGACAAACAATAACAACCCATCAATTTTCTGGAGAAACTGACCCTCTTCTTTGTCCCTTTCAACTTCTTTTTTAACCTTCATTTCTGAGACGTTTCCTCTTTGGAAGTAAAATCATGTGACTGTATTGGACTTTCTTGACAATCATCCACGTACATATTTATTGAATTTGATATAAATCAGGTACAAATTCCTGTGCAATGAAATACCAGCTTTATTTTGGAGTACCCTCTTCTGTGATTTTGCATTAGCACAACAGAACCCAGCCTGCCGTTTAGCAGTCTTTTCTATGCAGATAAGCCCTGTATGATACAAGGCACTGGAGAGTAATCCCTCACAGCCTGGGCTTGGCAATTTGAACCAGGCGTCGAATCCTCCTGAGCTATCCTGTTCCCAACTATTTCTTCCAAATCAGGAATAAAAATGTTAATGGGCCTTTTCACGACTGTGAGAGCATATGGGAGTTACCTTGGGACAAGAGAGTTACTCAAGTAATTAATTGTGATTGTTGAAATGCATGGTAATAACCACAGCAGAAAAACAGATTAAGGGCCCAGGATTCCAGTAAATTATACCCCTCTCTTCTGAGGAGATATTTTTATGTGATTCCCTTTTCCATATTGTAATTAATGCTTTCTTCTTGTTCTGTCAATTTATCTGTATACTCATAAATGTTGCTAAAGCGTATGCTAGTAAGGTACACGTTGGGCTCCCTATAAATTATTATTTTCTGTCTTATGTGAAGCAATCTCAGTAAAAGAATAAGGTGCTAAAGGAAAACGGCTAGGCCAGTGATGTCTTTTTATTCTGCCATTATTATGTTAGGACCTTTATTCTTTAAAACAGATGTTAACACCAGGATGTAAATAAGACTTTATATATTATCCACACACAAAAAAAAGCTATTGGGGGAGGAATTGTACAGTAGCTTCCAGTCCTTTTTTAAAAATTATAATTCTTTTCATGTCACATTACAAGCTCTCTTAACGTGCCTTATTTGTGACTGAAAATATAAAACACCATGGACAGTACAAATAATAAAGAAGAATATTTTACTTCCCTTATCCTGAGAGCTGTCACAGAAAGAAATTACCTTCTCTCCCCCCAGCATCCCCCCAAAGTCTGTAATTTGATGAAGAAAAAGAAGTGAAAGTAAAGCGGGGAGTGGAGAAGAAGCCAAGAAATTCTGATGGGTCATTTTTTCCTTATGCGCACGCGCACACACACACACACACACACTTAGCCTACAGTAATCTACCAGGACTGTCAAATTTGATTGAAAGATAATACGAGATTTTTTTTTCCTTGCCACAATTTATAGCATGTATCCATTAGGAATAATTATGGTTGCATGATTTTGCTGGCTGTTATCTCTACAAGTGTTACTAATGGTTTTATCAATTACTCCCTGTCCAATAACTGCATGGTGGTAACCTAATTTAAAGACACTCTATCACCCTGCTGATTTGTGTAGTAGTAAATGACAGGATTTGAGACACCAGCCAAAGGACTCACTTCAGTGACTTAGTCAGTCTCTAATAATTAACAATTAGCAGTACCTAGGAAAAAGCTCAAGGTATAAAAAAAAACCTCCTGTGTTCTGTTCACTTCTCTAAATACAAGAAGTTGCATATGCTTTATAAATGCAAAATCCTAGTCCCTTTATTGCATTTCAGTAAACTGAGAAAAGGGAGAGGGGTGAAGTGGCTGGAACTGAAGGGGATGGCTACCTGAAATAGATCTCTATTTTGTTTCCCTGTTAGTGTTGGATATTTTTAAAATGTGCACATAGTGAAAGTACATTTATATATGCACATAACATTTTTATTCCCTCTGGGTAACATGGAGCCCGGGGCAGTTCCATATATGTCAGGTTTGGGGATAGTATTTGGGGAGTAAAATGAATGAACATTGCAGAGCTAACTAACCAAGCTACACCTATTAAGGTTGTCTGAAACGATGTCAGGTTAGTGCAACAGTTCTAAAGAAAACATTTATAGGAACGAGGGAACATTACTGGGAAAAGAAAGGTTCTATCTTGGTGAATTTTGAACCTTAAACATTGTACCCGCAGAAATAACATCCGTCATCATAGGTCACTAGAAATATTTTATGTACCTCTTAGAAATATGAGATCTCAGACTGGGTAGCGAAGAGGGTGGGGAAGGGAATATGAGATCTGTATCAAATGAATTCCAAACCTGATGTGGTGATGATATTTTTCTCTAAGACTTTTAAAAGTCTTTTATGTAGGAAAATCTGTCCTTCTAAATAAGGTTTTGAACTCTGACGCTTAAAATATAAGCTCATCTTCTGCACATAGCCACGGATATACTTAACAGTGAGTGAACAAAGGTTGAGGTTTTTTGCAGTGCACAGCCCTTTTGTGCAGTCCATTAGTATATTTGAATTTGTCCTGATGGGGCAAAATTGCCTGGAATAAATCATCATTTGGGTTATTGTGTCAGATCTTAGTCCATCAAGCCATACAGATGAACCAAGATCCTGATGTAAAATCTTTCCCTAAGAGCCTTCAGGGCTGTATGTTTATAAAATGCTGCATTTTAACTACTCAAAAATGATGACATTTCTGAGCCTTACAAGAAAAAGCAATACCTTCTGTTGCATACTGTTTGGTGAAACCTAAACAATTGCCAGACTGGATTAAATCAGTGATCCATCTAACTCAATTGCCTCACTCTGATGGCAGCCAATTCTCAAGGCATTACATAGGAGCAAGCAAGAAAAGCCATATATTGTGGATAAATATGAAAGGACCCTCTTCCCATATGGTAGCTTCTTCCCATACCTCTTCAGTAAACAATGTACTTATGCCCAGATGATGAGCTTTTTATTCCATCTAAAACAGCAGTATTAATGTAAAGTAATTCACCACCTCGACAGGAATGCCAACACTAGACAGTAACTTGGGTAAATGGTAACAATTTTATTAGCAAGCAACAGGAATCTGCAGCGAGGCAGACATCAAACGGATATGTGCAGGCACACACTAGCTTCAGAAGACTTCCCATTGGATTCCTCCAGATGACCCAATTATTGAGCATTCATTCTGATTTGCTTGCAGAGAGGTTGCGCTTCAAGGCCCCCAATCCCTTCCCCTGAAAATTTTGTCACACTGACACATAAAATTTTGGCCACAACTTTATTAAATACAGCAAAGTGAGCGGTGTTGGCTTAGGCATTGGCAACAGACTATAACTGACTCCTGCCTCTCTGGCTGGAAGTCTGAAAGGGTAAACACCAAACGAGAGAGCAACATCGATGAAGACCGAAGCTCACCCTCGGGTTCCTGTGGTCCTGGCATGGCCCTAGCCCCTCAAGCGGACTTTGGACGAGATCCAGGACCCCCAGATTCCTTTACCAGAATACCCTTATTCATGGAGGGGCAGGTGATGGCTGCACCTCCCCTCCCACACACTTCAATAAGCCAATGCCTAACTGCCAAACCTTACAAAGTTGTGACGATTGCTAAGGGGGTAGGCGAAAACCCAGTGGTTACAGCCAATCTGCCAAATGGAAAAAATTCCTACCCAGCCCCTGCTCCAAAGCAGGCAACCCAATCCAAAGCAAGGCCAAAGCAGCACCGCCTAAAATTAGGAAGGGGGGTGGGTGTTCGGCAGCGCAAAGCAAATGCCCCCAGTTATGGTGTGCTGCCGCTTTTGTAGGCCCCAGGAATTGTGCCAACCCCCCGATTGGCCCAAACAGCCTGGCGCAATCCTGGGGCCCAACGGTTAAGGCTTGGGTCACGCCCGGCAACAACTCTCCTAGCAGGGATGCCTTAGGGGTCTGTGCGCAACCAGGACCCTCATTAAGGAGGATCCCATTTATATGACAACAAGCATTCCTCAAGTTCATGTTATTTGTAGGTTTCCAATTTTTTGTCAAAAAATTGTATTACCTACAAAGGAGGAATATTTTATCAAACAAATAGCTGTATTCCATCAAGACTGAAGGTGTTTCTTTGCATCTTGTCAAAGTCTTCTATGAAAGGGCTCCGGAGGGCATTCTGAAAGCCTATTCAGAAGCAGTGCTGGTCATATGGGCTCTGCCACCATGCCTGCACCATACCTTTCCCTCTCAGAAACCAGCAGCGACACTCGGTGTTGGGAAGGCAGATGAGCAACTGGCCTGCCTATACTGCCACACCAAGCACCACTGTCCATAGGGACTGCACAACTCGAGGATTTCTCAGCTTCAAGATTCCGAAATGCCCCTTTCCTGTTCCCCAAAGGCTTAATAAACAATCCAGTGGGGACTTTGTATAGTGCCCCCTCTATGCATTGTTTGGTGTCCAAGATTTGTACAAAAATTGAAAATGGAGCTGTCAAAAATGAATTAATCAGATAGCTTCTGCTTCACTTTACCATTAACAATATTAATATTTTATCAGGATGAGAATTGGCCTGTGGGTTGCAGTGACATTCACACCCGTCCTGCAACAACAGTCCATACACGGAAGCAGGTGTCCATGCATGGATTAGCTGTAGCAGATACACAAAAGGCTGCTGAACTTGGCAGAGACAGCAACAGCATCCAATGGTGGTAATATATGCAAATCTCTATGAATTATGCCTGTTCTATCTATAAAGGGCAGGGAAGTGGGTAAGAACATTTGCCACCCAGCAGTTCTCTGGAGGGTGGGACAACAGGATAAAAAGAAAAGTTACAACAGATTTTCTAATTTTCAGTCTCATATTGTGTCTTGCCTTTTCATATATTGCATTGGGTTCAGGGTTTTCAGTATATCCCAGTATTATTATTTTTACTACCTCTTTCATATTTTTGCATCGGATTTGGCATCAGGTATTATGGACTGGAGATTCACTTTTTTCCCTATTCAGTGGGTGGTGCAGTTAGATTATTTTAATTTATTATTTAATTTATTTTAATTTAATGCTCCTACATTAGGTAAGCCAACCTTACTGAATATGGGCCCCTGGTGGCACCACTGCATTGATCTATTATACCCTTCTGCCAAAAACCGCCCTTCTTTCCTAATACACTAAAATCATCCAAGCCCTAAGAACACAAGAAATCCCCACTTGATCAGGCAAAAGCCCACCTAGTCTAGCCTCCTGGTCTTAGAGTGGCCAACCAGATATCCATGGGAAGCCTGTAAGCAGGGCCTTAGTATAATAGCTCTCTCCCCACTTGTGACTCTGCAACTGGTATTCAGAGGCATATTGCCTCTAACAGTGGAGGCAGAACATTGTGGCTAGCAGCCACTGACAGCCTTATCCTTCATTAATTTGTCTAATCCTCATTTAAAGCAATCCAAGTTGGCAACTATCACTACATCACTATGGGTTGTGCGAAGAATTACTTTCCTGTGTTCTCAATCTTTCAACATCCAGCATTGTTCTGAGTTCTAGTATTTTAAGAAAGGGAGCCTATACACTTTCTTTGCACCATGCATAATTTTAGACACCTCTCTTATCCCCTATTAACACCCCTTTTCTCTAAACTAATAAGTCCCTGCCAGCTGATGGCCTTCTTCTGATCTGCTAGATATAAGGCTACTTAGTGTGTTCTACAAGACAGGTCAACCTCTGTCGAGAACTGCAAAATTGTCAACCTTCTCCAGATTGTAGCTTTCACCTCACCCACCCTTTTTGATTCATCTGCATATTCTTTTGAAAGCCACTCAGTGAGTATCTGTAGACAAAATGATGTCATCAGGCACAGCATGCAGCCACTAGAAGTGGGACAATTATAATTTTTGTAGCTGATTAATCATCATGAAAAAGTAAGTCAATTGACTCAATCATACATCCAAGGTGATTAATCACACTTCACTTGTGTCCCCCCCCCCCAAGTATTTTACAGAGTACAGACAGTTGATTTTTTCTCTCCCCCTTTAGCCTTTCACTTGTGGTCACAGATGTTAAGTAATCACCTTGTCCTGATACTTGACTTACCCTAATCTTTGCTCCTACTTAAGCTTTTAAAAGCCAATGTGTTCCTTTTCTTAGAAAGCAAATGATAAGCAAGTTATTACAGGGTGTGTTTGGTGGTTTTTTTTTTACAGGTTAATCAATAACTGAAATAGCCATAATTGTGCTCTGTAATCACAGATGCTTTTAATAATCACTCAGCTCTTCTGTTTGTTCCCTGTTAAACACTGATGGCATGATTACTACCAAAACACTGGCAGGGAGGTGGAGCTTAGTTCATTCCTGTTCATCTAGATTTGGTTATTAGTTACAGTTAATGATATACATATATAGATTTATACACACAAATGCACACACGGAGATGTTTTTCTTTAGTCCTGGTCCTTGCTCAGGTCCAAACGAATCCAAACAGCTGTTGATTAGAAATTTCTATTGTATTGCATTATCTGATATTTAAACCACATCATTTACTTACATGAGCAACAGGGTACCATAAGCATACAAAAAGCAGGGTGATTAAAAAAAAAAATCAGTGTGTAGCTGGACATAAAACATGTTGGAACAAAATTGTGCGGTTGGAAAGCTGACAATATGTACACACATTATAAAAGAGCAAACTGCACTTCGTTTCCATACTTAAACTTTCCTTACCATATCTTCTTTGGGGCCAGAAGCTTCTCAGCTTCACCTTTGGGCAGCTCACGCTAATCTGCCTCCTTGTAAATACCATTAAACTACCCCTGGCTTTGTGCTTTGCCCTACTTTGCACCCTTTGTTCCTTCTTCTGCAGCCAATGCAGAACTGCTGCTCTGAGGTCCCACTTATCCAATGGCGGCATATTATAATGGATGTCATGATACAGTGGTACCTCAGTTTTCGAACGTCTCCTTTGACAAACATTTTGGATTTCAAATGCTGTAAATGCTTCGGTTTTTGAACATGCCTCGGAAGTCAAACATGAAATGGGGTTTCTGAATTGAGTTTTCCGTTTTGAGGCTTCCGTATTGAGTTTTCCGTTTTCAAACGTTTCAGAACTCGAACTGTCTTCTGGAACTCAGGGGAGATCTAGTTAGTGATCAAGTCCAGAAAATGGCTACTAATTTATTCATCTATTTTGGCTTTGCTCACTAAACTCCTCCATCTCCTAGTCAGATTGACGAGACCAATCATAAGCCTGAAAAGGCTTGCCCAAAAGGCAGAGTCGTAGCCAGGTGATCTTGTGCCCCTGGCAGAACTGTCCAGATTGCACCCCCTAGCCACTGACTTTCTGCTTCTCCTCCAAACCCTCTCCCCCCATTCAATTCACCCTCTATTTAAAACCTTTTCTTATGTGGCAATAATAAACACCAACAATTGGGAAACACTTGCCTGTGAGTGCTCCAATTGGAGAACAGCCTTTTCCAAAGGTGTCATGGGCTTTGAAGACACTTGAACTCAGGGCGCAAGGGAGAAACATGCTAAGAGGAAGGCACATTTGGCAAATCCAATCAACTCCCACCCGGAAACAAATGTCTCCACTGTGGAAGGACGTGTGGATCCAGAACTGGCCTCCACAGTCACTTACGGACTCATTGTTAAAACCGGAAGACAATGAGGAAGACAATGGAAGACAATCTTACTCAGCTGCAAGTGATCGCCAAAGAAAGAAGAAGAATCAATATTTTTGTTTATGGACATATTTTTAGCCGATTTCACGCCCGCCCGCCCCCCCGGTCTGTGCCCCTGGTGAGGGCTCACCTTGCCACCCCCTAGCTATGGCCCTGCCAAAAGGAAATCTTTTTCTTTTCTTTTTCAAAATGGTCTTGAGATTGTATGCATTGTCATGTCCCCATTCTGGAACCTGTGAAAGCAGCATAGAGCCACCTTTATACTGCACGCTTGGATGCATGGCACCCTAATCAACCAACGAGGAAGGATGCATGTGTTACTCAGCATCTAAATGCAGTCTGTCTTTTCCCTCATGCGACAGCCTTACACACAGCTAATTTCCATGCCCAAACCTGTTTCCACATACAGATTGCCTTCTCTGAATCAGGTCAGCAGCCACCTATTGGAAATTGTATTCATAACCAGATCCTATGGCCTCCTCTATGATCTTCCTCATATTGCTAATAAAGAGCCCAAGGTTGGCATAATTGTTAATACACTAATTCCAAAGAAATCCACTCAAATGTCACTTATAATCAGGATTTTCTACTGAGCTAGGACCCCTGGGGAAACCTTTGAAGCTGCGCTTCGTGTACACGATAACAAGGATGAACAAGATGGTGGAAGGCCACTGATGCTGTTTAGCTCGCCTGTTTAAAACTATCAGGGATGCAGAAGCTTAGAAACAGTGGCAGCCAGAACAACAACAAAGGAGTGCAGGAGCCAGGGAATGGGAGGGGATGCCAAACAACATAGGAAAATCCTTTTAAGTCGCATCCTTTAAAAATGCTGGAAGTCGAAACCATTCAGCTTGTGTAATTTATAGTGGAAAAAGCCAGCGAGTGAAAATATTATAAAAGAATTTCAGCAAGAGGAAGCCCATGACATGGAATTATTTGAAACAATTAATCAAGGAGCCTAATTATTCAATTAGACAAATAAATGAATCTTCGTCAATGGAATATGCAAAAAGAGAGGATGATTATACATCTTTAAAAGGCAAATGAGCGTATCAAAGCAGCTAAATACGATTAAAAAAACTTTTGAATAATAAGTCAATGTTTATACTTAATTGGGTTTTAGCTTTATTATAGCTGAGGATACTTAGTGACTTGTTTTTTATTGTATTTATGACTTTAATATTCATAAGACTTTCGATACTATCTCTGTATACTTTCTGCCAGTGCTTGTTGCATCTTATTAATGATTAGTGCTTGGGCTACTGTGAAGTGAATTCATATTTTTCAATAAAAAAGTAGAGAAGAGTTTGAAGATTTTTTTCAGCTTTACAGAATATGTTAGCAGGATATTTTATTTTATTTTGTAAGTGTCAAGTGGTATATTGTTGCTGTACTTAGCAGACATGCCAGAAAAGAATTGTGGAATCTTGTTGATTCTGTTTTTCTGTTCTTGGGCACAATCCAACACAGATTTATAGATATAAACTCTTTGGTTTCAGAACTCTGCAGGGGTGCCAATAGGATTTTATGAGCCCAGTACACTGTATGTAGATTGGGCCCTCTGACCTACTCACATAAGACACAGATTTGCATAAAACTTGCATATACTTTGTGTGATATGCAAATTTGTGTCATGTTCTGCTGGAAGGCCCCAAAATAAGTGTGCCTACGCATGGAAAATGTATGTCAGACATAATGTAAACTGGTGAAGCTTTTCCTATAATTGTATTCCCATACTACATCAGTCTTACTCTTTTGAATTTCTGCCTGCCACACAGTTGTTGAAAAGCACAAGAACCCTGCTTTCCCCCAATACCAACTTTAAACCAAAGCCTAGGCAACAGTCCTGTAGAATATATCTGTTTATTTATACCCCATGCTTCTTTCAAAGGTAAAGGGACCCCTGACCATTAGGTCCAGTCGTGGCCGACTCTGGGGTTGCGGCACTCATCTTGCTTTATTGGCTGAGAGAGCCGGCGTACAGCTTCCGGGTCATGTGGCCAGCATGACTAAGCCGCTTCTGGTGAACCAGAGCAGCGCACGGAAATGCCGTTTACCTTCCCGCCGGAGCAGTACCTATTTATCTACATGCACTTTGACGTGCTTTCAAACTGCTAGTTTGGCAGGAGCAGGGACTGAGCAATGGGAGCTCACCCCATCATGGGGATTCAAACCACCGACCTTCTGATCAGCAAGTCCTAGGCTCTGTGGTTTAACCCACAGTGCCAGCCGCGTCCCTACCTTGCAGTAAGCCCTATTAAATAAGAAGAGACCTAGGCCCCATTTTCATTATACATTTAAAGCAATATCATACCGATTTAAACAGTCATGGGTACTCTAGTTTGTTAAAAGTACTGAAACCCCTATGAGTGACAGCTCTCAGACTAGTGTAACAGTCAAGCCCCTTTCCAGGGAACTCTGGGAACTAAAGCTGTGTGAGGTGAATCGGGGGTCTCATAACAATTCTCAGCACCCTTAAACTATAGTTCCCGGGATTCTGTCTGAATTGGTATGATAAATATGTACTGCACATTGGGATTTACTTTTGAGTAGACATGTATACCATTGTATTGTAAATCATAGTGCTATACAGTGAATGTTTAATGAGTGCCTGGTGTTTAGTTCAGGCACAATAGGAGACATGCCTAAGCGAGGGTGCCAACTTGAATACACAAACACACACAAGAAATCCAGTATGGGAAGTAGATATGCAGGGCTTTCTTTCAGGGGCAACTCACTGGAACTCTCAGTGGGTGCCATTGCCATTCTACTAGAAAGAGGGAGGCGTTCATGGAGAGCTCAGGCACCTCTTTTTATAGAAAAATAGCACTGGATATATGAGATGACCTTGTAGCCATTCAACTGCTAATGGATCTGAAAAATGCCCATTCAAACTTTTGGGATTTACTGTTAAGAACTTTTTGTGTTCCATCTGTAACATTTCAATTTGAAAATAAACTGTAGCCAGGATCTAGTGAGCTTTCCCTATGAAACTCTGCTCACCACTGAACTTCTTTCTTTGCACACCAGCAACTGACTGGTGCAGTAGGGAAAGCTGAGGTAGGAAAATCATCACGTGTGTACCATACACAGTCTTGTAATTGACAGAATCTGTATCAGACCCATAGGCATGCTATATTACTTTTTAGAAAGTAATGTGTCATTACTGTTCACTAATAATCTTCTGTGTCCATGTACCAATAAGTTTCTGTACTCACCTCTGAGTACAGTTTATGTCTATTTCATGCATTTGGCTTTTTAAAAAATTGCCCAAATTTGCTTTGGTTACTTAGTGAGTTTTCAGGAATCAAACAAAAAACGTATTTATCTTTCACTGAGACTTTGCTGTAGGATACCTTTGCTTGCTGGAAGTTTTGTACCTTTAAATTAAAAATAAGAAAAGAAGGAATACATGGCTGTTTTTGAAAGATTAATAAATTCATGGCTTGCACAGCACAAATTTGGTATCTGTAGTAAATTTCCTTCATGTGTTCATATTTCCTATGGATATAATAACATTTAAGTCTAGGGTAGTCACCTCACCAGAAGTGAGGGAAACCACTTTTGTGTATTTGCATATTTTAAAATCCTGCAATCTATGCAAATGTGTGCAAATTTGCCTAGTGCCTACCACAGAGGTTGAACTAAAATATTGCTAGGTGGCAACAAATAAACAAATCAATAAATAAATGATACGGGTTACTTTAAAACCAATCACGTAAAAGCCTTGGTTGTTTCTCTGCAAAGCATACAACTTTCACAATACGCAACATTCATGTAGTTTTGTTAATCAAACCTCAGCAATGTGTTAAATTTGGCATTTGCACTTTCTCTGAACAAAATGAATTAAGAGTTTCATGCATAAGTTACAAGAATTTTAAAACTATGAGTATAATCCAGCCAAAGCCGGGCATTTTAATGTTCTGTTTATTTCAGTAAGCAAGTAAATGTGATCCTATTCAGGTTTACTCAGAAGTAAGACCACCTTATTAAATTATGCTTACTCCCAGGAAAACACACATAGAATTTCAGCCTTAAGCATGTGCTTAAATTTCATTCATTAAAATGCATTTGTCTTTAAAATGCTTGACTTTGTTGTATCCCTAAATATAGTGGTGAGCCTGTGCATGTAATTTGGCAACAACAAAAACAAAAACGAAGTAAGACTGCAAGCCTAACCTCACTTATCTGGGAGTAAGCCCCATTTGAATTAAATAGAACTTACATCTAAGTAGACATGGTTAGGATTGTGCTGTAATTCATTTTTTTCCTTTTCCTGGGATTCAGAAGATGTGTGTACCTGAGTCACTGCTGAGCATGGTCTCAGAAATGTCCTGAGTATCAGGATTCCTAAGTATTGTATCTTTACACTTCAAAGCACCCAGGGATGCTTGGAAACCATAGGTATAGGGCAGGCAAAAGCCTGTTGCAATAAAAGTCTCTGCAGCAAATGGTGAAAGACAGTCAGAGATTAAATGTCCCACACTTTATGGGGCAAGCTGCTCCACAATAGTGCTGCAACCACCGACAAGTCTCTATCTCTTGTTGCCATCACCCATATCTCCTTCGTAGGTGGGGCTCAGAGAAAGGCCTCCTTTCCTGATCTTAGGAAAAGACCACCTGTCAGATATTCTGTACGCAGGCCATTTTGGACATGAAAGATTATCACCCACACATTGAATTGTACCCATCCAGAAGTGGCCCCCAAACCCAGGAAGTCTGACTATCCAACTGGTTGTAATGAATACTGTAATTGGTACCAAGACAAATCCTATATAAACCATAAGATGGTCCAGTGTTACATTTAATCTGTCCAGTGAGTCTTGGAAAGCTGATCCAAGGCTATCCAGTGGAAAGGCTCTTTCGAAGCCAAGTTCTCATTGCCTATTAACAAGACCCTATGGGCTGCTTTTCCACCCTTCTTCATCTTTCTGATTTGCACATTTCACACTGCAAAAGAGTCTTTCAATCAGCCCTGCTCCGTAGCCAACTTCTTGCTCAAAGGTTAAAAAGAACGTATTGATTACACTGTGAAGTGTGCCAATGACATTTCTAAGGTTGGGTAGTACAAATCTATAGATAGCCAAGGAGCGTTCATGCTTGATCAAGTTCTGCTTGTTATTTGGAGAAGTTCAAACTTTCATGGATGAAAGGTGCCTCACACGTGCCATAATTTTTTCTCAGTAGTTTTAGTATTAAAAACAAAAACAAAAAACCACAACACTTTTTTATATAAAGGAAGTCTCTTATCTGATTTGAAAAGAGGGGGCACAATTTATTTTGCAGCCTAGATGTGGATAAGTTGGTGGTTTAATGAAAATCTATCCACATTTTCACCATTCTCCATCAATTAATGAGAAAAAAATGAAATTTAAAATTATCAAAAGGGAGTGAAAATTTTGGTGAAATTATCATGGGCGGGGTTCAGGGTTTTGGTGTCTTAAACTTACTTTTGAGATGGCCAAGGCACATTTTTGAGTGTCCTTACTTTCATTCTATACATCATGTCATTGATGGTCTGCACTTCCTGGTTTCCTATGCTCCAATCCAAGCCCAGGGGAAGACGATATGAGGCAACTCCTCCAGATCAGGAAATGTGGGTGGGTGGCAAGGCTGCAAAGTGTTGGAAAATATTCACTGGGTAGAAAAACACACACTGACCTCAGCCACTTCATACTATATGGTAAAAACCAAAACCCCACACCCAGAGAAAAGTTCCCAAGAATGAGATAGAAAAATGGAAGGGGGGAAAGCTATTGAGAAGTTAGAGGAGAGATTTTGGCACTGGATAAAACATGCTTGAAGAGCTGGTGTAAACAGACTGAGTTCTACAGTGGTTTCTTCTGAACTCTTCAACGGTAGATTTTCTTGCTGACTTCCCACCAAACCAAAATGTGCCATATGAACTTCCTGGCTGCCTCACGCCACCTTCTCTCTCGGTAACAAACAATGGCCCAGCTGCTGGGAAGCTAGTGTAGCTGATCTGGTCCACCTGGCAAGCTGCTTCTGTCAAATCTCTCCCCCCACCTGCATGATAAGAATCGTTAGGAAGAGCACAGGTAAGCATGCTAGCCTTGTATCACTGGCCATGTCACCTCTATGAGTTGACGTGCTGAAAATTTACTGCGGGAAGCCTTCTCTACCACCACAGGCTGCTATGTGTGCTCCTCGCTGCAAATGTTTGCCCTCACACTCATATATGGTGGCATGGGCAGGCACACACCCACTGTCCTCTTCATGGTATGAAGGGCATAACACCTAAGAGTCTCTCACTTGGTTTTTTACTAAAGACATCAAGGGTGTTCAAATGTTACATTCAAAGAGTGAAGAATCTGTGTGCCTATATACACAAATAGTTGAGCTTGTACAGCTATTCACATGTAGCATTCAACCAATGTCTGCGCACACGATAGTTGACCTGGAAAATCAACGTGTGCGGAATTTGGGGAGAGATTTAGGGCTGACCTTAGCAAAAGATTGTCAAGAATAAGTGTTGGTGTATAAAGACTGAGATTTTTAAGTTTAAATAGGTTAATTAAATTGAGGGAGGAATTTAGGAAAAGTAGGTTAAGAATAAGTTTTGAAATATAAAGATTGAGGTTTAGAAGTTAAAATTTGATTAAGTAAATTGAATTAGAAGAAATAAGGTAAAGTGGGGGGGATAAAAATTGCTGAGCTAAAAATTGGAATTGGAATACAAGAAGGGCAGGTGTGGGGAAGTCAAGAAAATTGGGTATAGAATGTAATTAAGGTAAACTTTTTTAATTGTTGTTTTTTCTTCTTCTTTTCTTTTTTCTTTCTTCTTTTTTTTCTTTTCTTTTCTGTTTCTCTTTTATATTATCTTTTGGAAATATTAATAAATATAATTTTTTTAAAAAAGAAAAGAAAATCAACGTGTGCACACTATTTCACATAAACAGCTGTATGTATGTAAAGGGAGCTTGTACGTGTGTTTGGCATGATGGGGTGAACAAACCTATATTGCAAACACATTTGGAAATTCCTCCTCAGGCAGATGTTGAAACCAAAATACTTTGAGAAACCTAATGGACGGCAGCAGGGTTAGGTAAGTGTGGGTTGTACTACTATTGCATACTTGACCAGGTGGCGCTGTGGTCTAAACCACTGATCCTCTTGGGCTTGCCGATTGGAAGGTTGGAAGTTCGAATCCCCATGACGGAGTGAGCTCCCATTGCTTTGTCCCAGCTCCTGCCAACCTAGCAGTTCGAAAGCATGCCCGTGCAAGTAGATAAATAGGTACCACTGCGGCAGTAAGGTAAACGGCATTTCCGTGCACTCTGGTTACCGTAATGGTGTTCCGTTGTGCCAGAAGCAGTTTAGTCATGCTGGCCACATGACCCAGAAAGCTGTCTGTGGATGAATGCTGGCTCCCTCAGCCTGAAAGCGAGATGAGTGCTGCAGCCCCATACAGTTGTACCTTGGTTTGTCAAACTTAATCTATTCCGGGAGTCCGTTCAACTCCTGTGATCATTTGACAACTAAGGCGCAGCTTCCAATTGGCTGCAGGAGCTTCCTGCACTCATTTGGAAGCCACGTGGAAGCCGCTTCGGATATTCAGCTTCCGAAATACGTTTGCAAACCAGAACACTCACTTCCAGGTTTGCGGCATTCAGGAGCCGAAACAGCTGAGTACCAAGGCATTTGATAACCAAGGTACGACTGTATCCGCCTTTGACTGGACTTAACAGTCCAGGGGTCCTTTACCTTTTTACCTTACTAGACCTTCAGCAGGCTGCAGTGGCTACTTTGCTTTGTCCTGGCTGGTAGCGGCCTGGGTACCTGCCCCAATTTGTGATTCAGTCTTTGAAAAGTCACTATCTTCAGGTAACTTTGAAAAAGTTATCCATTTTATTCCTGTACTATAGTTTCCCCAACATATGATAAGAATCATGGTGTCATAAAATAAATCCACCATACTGAGTAATCTATCCAGCTGCCAATGGAGGTCAGCCTCCCGGCAGAAAGCATAAGATATTAAGATGAGAGCGCATAACCTTTTTTTGGATTCATGCTTATTTTCCAAATTACAGGTTAGAAATAGAAAATAAAGTTTGAAATGACATTTGAGCCATGGGACTTAGGAAAAAAACTGCATGGGGAAGGAAAGGTCATGATTTAATTGGAAAGAGGTGAACTCTAAGATAGTAGCATTGTAATAGTAGTTTCAAGGATGCCTTTCAGTTAAAAGCAAACCTTGCAGAGTAGAGAAGATTTCTTTCAGCTAGGTGGATGAAATAATATCTTGACCTTCTCTAGTCAAGTAACAGTGAAAATGAAATACGATATATTTTATGCAAAAATATTTTGCACGTGATCAATGTTTTAAGAATGTCATCGTTTTGAAACAATAAATTAGAGGGGGGGTTTTCCAGCTAAAATGATTTGATGAATGTATATTCTATCAAATGAGACTTATGAAAGCTTTGCTCTCCTAAATGCCTGACTCCACACACACACTTATACACACACACACACACACACACACACACACACTCTTAACCATAATTTCTGACAGATTGGTTACTAATCAAGGAGACAATGCTGAAAAGGGGAAACACTAAATTTATTCTTGCATGATGGTGTTATAAGAAATCTATGTGATGTCCTCATCCATAGATATAGTTTCTAAGTTATTTGCATTTTTAAAAAAAATCATTTAGATTTGTGTACGAATCAAGAGTGACACAGCTAGACTGCCTCTTTAATTTATCCAGTGTTCCAGAAGCTAATTTGTCAGTCTTGTCTTAACCCTGCCCTGCTTATTCATCATCAACAGACAAGAACACATTTCCGTCTCAGTGTTCATTTGCAGCCTGATCCTCAAAGAATGAGTGGTCACTGAAGGCCTGCTGAATCCAACTTGGCCTGGACCGCCAACGTCCTTTGAGGATGCAAAACCCTGTGCAGAGCATCCTTGCTGAGACCGCCCATTAGTACCAAATGAGGTGACATTTCCTTGTGATAGGAAATCGTAGTGGTTGCTATATTATTTATGATCATTAATAATGCATCAGGCTCCAGCCATGTGCCTGACCCTTCACGAGCAAATAAGATTCTTTCTTTCTTTCTTTTTACAGATCCCTGCCCTCTAAGGGCTCACAATCTACATTAGACAAAGAACATGCATAAGCAAAAGATGGGAATGGAAAAGTGGGAGTTCCTAAAGGGAGTTCCTAAAGTAGGAGGATCCAGAAAAAAATAACTTTGGGAAAGGAGTACAAAAAAGTTTGAGAGAAAATATGGGTTTAAAGCAGCAGTCTCATGACAGAAAATGAGGGTACTACAGTGTGAAAAAGGTGAATGTTAGTGCTTTTTTTCTGGGTGTATATGTAGTACCGGCACCTCTTTTCCGAGAAGAAAAGTACTGGTGAATGTGATTATTACCACCAAGTAATTTCCCATGGACTGCAAGAAGATCAAACATATCCATTCTTAAGGAAATCAGCCCTGAGTGCTCACTGGAAGGACAGATCCTGAAGCTGAGGCTCCAATACTTTGGCCACCTCATGAGAAGAGAAGACTCCCTGGAAAAAACCCTGATGTTGGGAAAGATTGAGGGCACAAGGAGAAGGGGACGACAGAGGACGAGATGGTTGGACAGTGTTCTTGAAGCTATGAACATGAGTTTGACCAAGCTGCAGGAGGCAGTAGAAGACAGGAGTGCCTGGTGTGCTCTGGTCCATGGGGTCACGAAGAGTCGGACACGACTAAACGACTAAACAACAACAACAATTTCTGGTACATGTGTGTCCATTTGGTTAGGGTTTCTGACTACTAGAACTACTTCTATGTATGCCTCCCCATTTAACCAAGTGAAATTGAAGACTTCTGAAATAATCTGGCAGTAATCATTCACACAAGAGCTCATCCACACTTCTACTTTCCCCGCCACTTTCCCCTGGGGAAACCCTCACTTTAATGCTGAATCAGAGCAAATGTCCCTCAGGTTTTCTCCAAACATTTGCTTAGGTTTTCTGTGGGAAAGTGGTGGGACAAAGACAAAACTGTTCAAACCTGTGCCTAGAAAGTACAGGACAAGCGGGAAACCACTCAGATACTTGCTTTCTAGACATGGGGCAAGTGTGGATGATGAGCCCTCAGTTTACAAAGGGCTGGTACACAGCAGCTTGTGAATGAAGCCTCCAGGTGTCTGTAGCAGATGCCAGAAGCCTTAGCAGCTACAGCTGGAAACCTGGGGTGTGAACACACAGAGACACAATCACAGACTGCTGTGCGAATGAACTCAAAGAGTTGGCCTGATATGTGACTGAAAGACACCAAGGGCTTCGGATAACTGTTCACAAGTTCAGGCTGATATTCTTCATGAAAAATTAGCAGTAGTGGTAGTTTGAAATTATTATTTTTTTAAACTATTTGGGAAAAAGTGTTTCTTTATAAAAAGCATTTGACCACTTGACATTTCTCATCAGCCTGGCCTACTTAGGTTTGAATCCATATTATGACGAAGGATATGTAATTAGGTAGACCTACTGCCATAGAGATAACTGCTTGCATACTTAAATAACAATTCTCATACTCACACCCTTCTGCTGAATGTGCGTTTTAATTACTTTATCCCGCATACTTCTGTGTTTGGCAACAATAACAATAAAATCCATTTTTGCATGTTAAGATGATTCACAGAACAAATTAAGTTAGTTCCATTGAATTTCCATTTCTGTCATGAATTTAGTAACTCTCAAACTACTAGGTTTTTAGTTTTCACATTTGATGTGCTTGATCTTAAACCACTGAGTAATAAAATGTGGGAGATTACAAATCAGTCTAGTTAAATTAGAATATTCATAAAGTTCGACTCCTTAAGAAAACCATTCAGTAAGTAATTGTAATATTCATTGCCAGCATTAGTTTATAATTGAGTTAGATGTGTGAAATACTCCCCTATGATGTGCACTAGAAACAACATTAACTTTATTCCACAAACATATAAACTATTTTTGTTTGTCTGCAGTGAAGATAATATAGTTATATTAAAACCTTGGAAATGGTTTTGAAATTACAAATGCAGTGTTTCAGAAGATAGCTGCTCCTAGGGTTTTTAGAGCTGAAAGAGAAGCTGAGAAGGGAATTGATTTTCATGTCAAAAATAAAATTAATAAGCACCCCCCCTTGCAACTACAAGGTGCTAGTTAGACATAACTGAAAAACATGCTACATGAATGATCCTACAGCATATGAACGTTGGGCTTGCATGCTCACCTCCTCTCGAAACAGCCTCAAGCAGTGAAAGGAATGCTTTTGCTCCAACCTTTAAACAAGCCCCAGTTCCATGTTACATAAAAATGGGAAATGGGGGTTATTTAAACTGTGGTTTCATAACAAGTCTGGATGTAAAACCATGCTTCATCTTGATTTACTATAACAAACTGTAGTTTAAACATACCAGTTTCCCTGTTCAGAGTAACAGTTTAAAAGCAGAAGCAAAAAGTTCCTCCTTGTGGCCACACAAAAGGAAAGGAAGGGGCAGCATGTGAAACCAAGGCTCATGTAAGCCTGCTCACTTAGTTAGAAGGCACACTTCCCCAATATGGTTTCCCATTACACTGAAATGGCAAGCTCCAATATACTGGTAGCTTTTGTCTCCAGTTGTGCAATGAACTTGACTGATCTTATTGGGTCTACTCAGAACATGAGAAGAACTTGCTGGACCCGGCCAATGGCCAATCTTGTCAAGCATTGTGTTCTCACCAGGTGTCTCTTCTTCTTTGGCGATCACTCGTAGCCTAGTATGATTGTCTTCCATGAACATAGTCTTAACAGTGAATCCGTAAGTGACTGTGGAGGCCAACGCTGGAGCCACACTTCCTTCCACAGTGGGGACATAGGTTTCCGGGCGAGAATTGATCACGGTGAGGGTTTGCCAAGTATGCCATCCTCTTAGCACATTTCTGCCTTTCATCCTGAGTTCGAGACCAGCTGTCTATGCGAAACCCAAAAACAGGAGCACAGGAGCCCTCTCTCCACTTGTGGTTTCCAGCAACTAATATTCAGAAGCCTACTGCCTATGACAGTGGAGGTAGGACATAGCTACTGATAACCATATCCTCCATGAAATCAAGTAATGATTCATATGGTTGTATCTAGTCATCTAGTCAGTATCTAGTCAGGATGTTCCAGTCATCCTAGCTGTGCAAGCTTTCCAGATGGAAGAATTCCCCTTCTCCTGTCCCAATTTCAGGGGGTATGCAGAGGAAGGAGTGAGGGGGGGGAGCCCCACTGCATCAGTAGAAATCCTTGTGCCTGGCTTCCACGGTCAAAACTGGATAGGTGATGTTGAATTAAAGATACAGTTGACACTGGGAAAAAGCAATGGCTCAAATAAAAAATAAAACAACTCAGGAAGATAAGCAGGAGCAGGTAGGCAGCTGCAAGAAAAAGGAGGCTGGTGCCAGTAGAGAAACCTTTCCAGACAGCAAAACACAACTGTTAGAATACAGTTTAGAGGAAAGACTAGGGAATATTTCAGAACACATCATAAATTGCAGGGGAAGCATTCACTTCTTGCTGCCTGTGAGCTATGTTTCTTTTTCTAATCCCAGGAATATCAAAGGGTAATGACTCTCATCCTTAAGTTACCAGCAGCTGAGGAAAATAGGTTGACATTGTTGTTTTCATTCCTTATTATATTTATTTAGCACTGACAGAGTCCTAGGCATTGCAAAGAACATAGAAATGACACAGTTGCAAGGAAAAAGACCTGAGAGCCTAGGATTTGACTGAAGGTAGGAAATGATAGAAGGGCTACTGTTAGTAGAGGTGAATCTGGTCTACCAGGTGACCTGGTGATGCTACAGAAAGGTCCGATAAAAGATGAAGCCCTGTTTTATGAATCTCATCAATTCACACTAAGCTTAACTCTCCCATCCTACCCTCTCAAGTGAATGCTAGGAAGGTTTTAGTTAAGTCTGGGGACAATTTACTTTATTTCCTCCTTCTTTGAGGGGCCAGTTGTACTTGCGTAGCAGTTGAGTAGCAGCTCAGTCTGCTGTGATGATTGTCCATCTCCATTCAGTGAAAAGCTTTATTGGCTGCTAATATTGCTGTGGTTTTCAACGTATATCCTGTCCTTCCAAAAGAGCTCGTTTTATCTTAAATGCACAATAGCAGGCCTGGCTGGAATTTATTCTGATTAGTTGGCAACTGTGCTCTTGCCCAGGGCTGGCATGTTGGCAGAACACACGGACTTCTTTGGATTAATAGTTTCAAATTAATGAACCCAGAAATCTGTTGCCTACATGTAACAATGTTTCTATCTATTTCCACATCACAGGGAGCTTTGAGGTGTTAAGTCAAACCTTTTCACATGCTTAGCAAATATGTGACGGGAAATGCTTGCTAATCAAGTCCCTCTGTGGCCAATATTTTCACTGGTGATTCCCTTGATGGCCATGTGTATAGAGATAATGAGAAAATACTCTGTGTATATACAGAACTTCCTAACAATCAGGAATCCTAACTGGGCCAGGGTACCAGTAATGAGGAAGAGCCCTGATGCACACAACTGTGCGCATGTCATTAATGCAAAATGTACAGCCATTGGTGCTTTGTGGGGATGTGGTGAGTGGGCATGCTTCTACTGCTTCTTCACACTTCCGATGAACGCATGAAGGTAGGGTCACTTGAATACCCCGTAGAACTGAAAATCAGCTCTACCATTGAACTGACTTTCTTTTACTCTTACAGTATCTATCATCCATAACTTGGAAAGCGTATGAACATCCACAAAAAATTATTGTTGGTGATCAAAAGGCTCAAAGACATTATAATAGGGAAACAACCCAGCTTGGGAATGTGTATGTACAATTAATGTATGTTTAAAAAAATAAATCATTACAACTTTTTTAAAAATGCCAGATAAGCCCCAAAGATCTGCCAGGAGTCAAATATTATACAAGGCTGATAATGCAGACATTTCCTGATTCTAGCAGTATCTATTTTCTGTTGCCTTTCCTTAATTAAACTTGCTGTTAGATGGGCATAGAAACATTCCAAGAGTTTATTTGCATCATCAAGTTGACTTCCTTAGTTATGCAGCTACATCAGCATCTTGCTGAATGTTTAGTCCATGTAATATAATTCATTCGCATATATTCTCATATCTTGAAAAGAAATCTGGAGATAGGATGCTGTGCTTCCGTATGGCTTACAGCACAAAGCTGAGAAATTATATCTACTTTCCCATCTCTTCCAATCAGACCATTGTCTTTGTCCTTGGATCAACCAGTCTCTTCTTCTCCAACCCCCAGCCCCCAAAAAGAAAGAAAATAGAAGCTGACCAAATGTGGATAACATGTGTTTTCCCCCTCCCCTTTACTGGTTCATTTTTTAAAATTTTAACTCTTGTGTGCCATCCCTCCAAGCAGACCCAGGGGCCTGATTTTTAAAGCAGGTTCATTATTTCCAATAGAATGGCAGGAGAGGTAAAACATTCATCATATGTCCTTGGGCTATACAAGAGGTATTTCACTGGGTATGTTCAAAAGGGCATTTAATCACTTGTCCGGGATGTTGCATAGATCATAAATATAAACTGTAGTATTACTGTACATGATGACACTTGGTAGCTTCTGTTTCTTCCAGTTCTTTGCATAGAGATGAGACAGTGCTGGCTACAAATACAAAGGAGGAAAAGAAAGTACCATGTAAATGAAATGCCTGTCTATTCATGCCCCCCCCCCTCTCTCTCATGCCTCTGCTTATCTGGACCTTTCCTTCTTGTTGACTTGTCCTTGTTGGAACCACTGCTTGACTGGAATTGGACCATGGATGCTATGGCCTCTCGCTCTGCCGGCAACAGATAACCTTGGTTATCTGGAGGATCCCCTCCAACCTGGGACCCAGCTAGGACAGGACAATTACACTGAGATCTTAGATGTTGCATTTAAAACCGAATACACTTCCCTCTGTCTTTTAGTGCAGGAATAGCTGCCCCTTTTTGGTGTGAGGGCTGCATTCACCTTTGGCCAATCCTCCAGGGTCTGGTTGCCAGTTGTGGGTGTATCCAAAAGTGGGTGTGACCACCTTCTCTCATGTGGACATATAAGGCACACAACCACAGCTTCTTAGGTGGAGAGGGTGATTATAATTCCTTTTGCAGGCAATCTGGTAGATAGGGAGAGAGAGGGTTAGTTCTATCTCCATCTGGGTAGGGCACTGAACTGGGTGGAAAGGTTTAAACCTCTCTGCCAACCCCAGCACTATGTCTACCTTATTTTTTATATCTCCCCCCCCACCATTAGGTCAGAGAATAATTAAAGGGAAATATCAACTTGTAGTGACCACTGATCACATCATTTTGCATCCTGATGGGTGATGGGTGAATTGGTCTATCTACAGTCCTTGCTGCTTTTGCATGTGTTCTTACATAATTCCACTCCATCTTGCTTTTTTACCAATTATTTTTAAAAAATGCATTGAAAAATATGTTGAAACACGTATTTTCTCTAGAATATGTGCACTTCTCCTAAAATATGCATTTCTCAATGTATTTTCTCTAAAAATGCAAACCTTTCAATGTATTTTGATAGTGCTTTCCGCTGTGCCACAATATTAAAGGAAGTTCAAAATCTGATGGTGGATATTCAAATTCACGCATTAGTCAAAAAGCTACAGATCTGCTGAGTTCACACTGGAATTCCAAGAGATCATATTCTTCAAGCATCCCTACTGTCTCCATGGTTCTGTCTACCCTCAAAATACCAGTTGGGGAGGGGGAAATCCAAGATACAAAAGGTGCTGAATACTAAAGATAACGACTCTCTTGCAGATCTAAAAGGATCATTTTGCCCTTAGGAGGTAGGGAAAGGCTACATTTGTGGCAGAGCACACCACTTGTGTGTGACATTATATAATATGAATAATTTATGTTGCTAATAGCGCTCCCTCGGAAAGATGGGTGGAAGTGGGTAATTACCCATGGATAATACTTTATATATTTTGTAGGTAGAACTGTCTCAACCTAAGAATATACACTGAAGCTAGAAACAACTTTCAGATATGAATGACTCAATGAATCATGAATGACTGCGATTTCCTTGGGATCTAATTTGGTTTAACACAAGCTTAAGTACATAGCAAATGTATGCAAAAGCTCTGCACTCTCTGAGCTGTAAAAAGGCTACATTTTGAACTCTTCCAAGTCCTTTAACAGCTGATTGGTGTTTGAACAGTAAATTAGTACAAATTTGTAAATGCTTTTAGCTCCCATTCACAGCAAATTAAAGCCGGGGTTGTCCTCTGCGTTTGAGTATGAGTGCATGTGTGCACAACACACACAAATGTGAACACAATGAAAGCAGAATTCTAATGGGTGCATGCTCAGTGCAATACTCCCTTGAATTTATTTTCCTGCACAAGTCATTAGTCAGTCTGTTGCCAAGCGCATGGTGGCATATGACAAAGAACAAAAATAAACACAGCCCTCGGTGCTGGTGTAAAGAGGGGAAATTTGTGAACTAAATGAGGCCAAACCATTGCATGGTCAGGGATTCTACACTCAGGGGTTGCACAAGAATCCCATCATGGACCATGAAACACCTCCCTTTGCCAATGTCGCCAGGTATGTGGGGAGTGAATAAATTCAGAAAGAAATTAATGTTCTAATAACAGCGAGGCACTGTCTTCTTAGGAATCATTGCTATTTTATCTTAGAAGCCTTGCTTCTCTTTAGTATAGTAACTCTGAGATCACATGGGAAGGGTCAGTGATGTCGTTACCTTCATCACTAGCATCTTTCAGAATAAGCATCTTTATGGTGCTTACAAGAGATGTTCAACCATGGAACGGACTCCCCTTCGTTGGAGGTTTTTAAGCAGAGGTTGGATTGTTGTCTGTCATTCAGTTGAGATTCCTGCATTTCCCAGGGTAAACTTCAGAGTCCCTTCCAAGTCTACAATTCTTTGCTTCTATGACAATGGAAGTAAATCTATCCATGAGATCTCCTGCCCAGGGTTACCTATGGTATTGGAGTGGTATAAAAATCAGCCACGCTACAGAGTAGCTTCCTCACTGCTGAGGCAACATGGCAATGGACTTTTAGATGCTTTATGGCATTGATCCCATTTCAAAACCATGCACCAGAAAAAGATCTCAGCAGTAAAAGGTGAAGAGACCATGCATCTGGGTGGGGAGCCCACGGGGGGGGTTAAGGTGTAGAGCTCCTTGATATGCATAAAACATCCCTGCCATCCATCCATTATACTTGGGCAATATGATAAGTCTTGCACAATTCAGACTTCACTCGCACAAAGAAAGTGTGTAAGTCAACTAGCTGCATACAGCTGCAATTTATATTTTAAATCACATGCAGAAATGCATGTATATCTTAAGTATTTTAAGGGATTAAGCATGGAGACTGCATGTTTCTACAAAATCAGTGCTTTCCCCCCCAGGGGTACTCATGGGTATGCAGTACCGGCACTTCTTTTTCTAGAAGAAAAGCACTGGTTAAAGTGTGGCACTAACTGTAACAACTTCACAGTGAGTACCAGCACCCTTTTCTCTAGAAGAAAAGCAATGTACTAAACTATGTACCTATCCCTGAGGCCAATAATGTATAGTATGAGGAGACCAAGACATCACCTCAGTCCTATGCAGAATTAGGTTCAGTGCTGTACTAACTTTGAATAGGACTGAATTGCAACCCTCATACTGGACAGTCATCTAGCCCCTGATCGGTTGATGTGAATGGACACTAATACAGATTTATAAACGGCAAGAGTCAAGACTGCGTTTCAGGAACAATGCCGTTCTCATGTGATCTTTGGAAAGTCAAGCAATTACTGCTCTATGAGAGAACTAAGAATCACTGATCTACTGTTCTGTGTTCCATTATAAACTACAGTTATTGATCTAATTTGAAAGCAATTTATTATATTAATGTAGATTTGCCCTCAATCAGGGGCCAGGGCCAGTTATTGTTGTTGTTGTTGTTTTACATTTATATACCACCTTTATCTCCCAAGGATCTCAAGGTGGTATACATGGTTCTCCTCCTCCCTGTTTCATCCTGACAACTCTGTTAAGAGGCTAAGAGATGGTGACTGGCCCAAGGTCATCCAGTGAGCTCACTGTGACTGGATTCTACACTGGTCTTAGCTGTAGTCCTGACACACAAGTTGGATGTGGCATACTTCAGCCCAACTTAGGTGGGCATGCTGTAAGTTTTTAATGATTCCTCACCATCCATGAAAAATCCAAATACATGTGGGGGAGGGGAGGGGAGAGAGACAGTCTAATTAACGATTTGATAGATTGGCCTGATCTGACCTTGAGTCACATGGATTGGCCTTAGCCATAGGTCAACGAGGAAGGAAGAAATATGAATTCCACAATATTCATAAAGTGAGTTAGAAACTGAAACTGTGCCTTTTTGGGAACGTGACAGACTGCTACCTGGATTAAAAATTCTATTCTGGAGGACTATGACTCAAAGGACTGGGAAATCTCTGTTTATCTGATCTACATGTGCAGCAGAATCACATAGCACAGTTCTTGTTGGACTGTACCGTTAAGACTGCAGGTGGGGTTACATTTTAAAAAAATCTTCCTCTACCAGAAATAACTTTTTCTTTACCTATAAAATTAGCAGACTACCTAATGTTCTGAGGGTGGGCCACTTATGCATCACTCCCCCCAGAAAAGAGGAATGGCATCACCAAAAAAAGAAGACACAAAAGATAGCTTTTACATAAATTTTGCATATGCTAATTGGTGTTAGAAATAATTACTATAATTTAAATAGAAATACAATACGTCTCCCCATAGTGAGGAAGACTGACCAGGTGCCCAGCCTGCTGTCCATGCCCTTATTGTTGATATGAAGCTTCAAGGCCCCTTCTCTCCTTTGCTATGGTTGCTTATCTTGAAGCTGGACTGGGCAGGCAGTCCTTTAAATAGGGGACTGTCCTCTGTGAAATAGGTCACCTTGAACGTGCTAGTTTTGTCCGTTCAGGGCATTGTGTTTATATGTTTGTTTCCTTTGGGGGCTTGGGCAGAAACCTCAATCAGAGGTGCAGTCCTGGAGAATTTGTACCGTGATTCTGCTGCATTTATACATCAACTCTCATAACTTCCTTAAAAAAATAAAACACTTCCTGCACTGTGGTGCACAAACAGAAATCTTGATATATCCAAAGGGCTGTATAATATAACATTTGATTAGCAAGTAATAAAATCAGCCCTCTCTATTTTTAACCATAATCATATATTAGGCTAGCTTTGAGAATAAGAGCTCCAGTTGTTTACCATTGCTTTATGCTATTGACAGTAATGCAGCATAACACCTACTTTGGAATCGTAAAAACCGTAAGATAATACTGACAGAAGCAATAATATAAAATTTTGCTAAGCTGATAAAAAAACAAATATTCTTCCCTGTGGCTAAAGCAGGCTAAGTGTTTGTGATGGACAAGACAAATATAAATTCAGCTTTAACGTTTTTCACAGCGGTTGGAGATCAAACACTGTAATGCTGAAAGTTGCAAAGGATCTAAAACCTTCTGAAATGCTCATGTACTGAACACAACCTTGGATGGGAATGAAAAGAATTAAATGTGTTGTTGGTTTTGCCTGTATTTTGAAATTATAGTTGGAAGTGAGCTGAGGATAAATACATCCTGAGTTATGCTTGAATGGCTTCTCTGTAGCAAAATTAGCAGTTTGAGAGTCTTTTGCAGGAAATATTGTACTTGAAACCAGGTTATTTTTCTTCTTCCTCAGTATTCTTCCCCCATTTATATCTGTGAGACTTTCTTCCAAATAAGCATGCTTAGAATGGCATCCTTTATTATGTAAGTGTATAAATATGTGACTTTACCCCCCTACACATTAGAAAGGTGTGCAATTCAGTTCCTGCTCAGTTTTATGTTTGGCTTATCTGAGTTGCAGATTGTATTCTACAGGAAGAAACCTGCCTGCGATGGAGAAATATGAAAAGTTGTTTTATGTCACATTGGTTAACATATGCAAGCTTATTTAACATGTGGACAACGAATAAGCGTAATTACATTAAAACTGGGATCTGTAGCACAGAAGCAATAAAAATAGACTAGGTTGTATTATTAATTCTTGTGTTAAGGGTTTTTGAGCCGTGTTGATTGGCCTGAATTTTTTGATTTTGTTATGGTACAAAGGGATTGTTTGAAGTAATTTGTCCCCGAGAGAGGCTCACAATCCCAAGCGGGTTTCAATTCAGCAAAGCAAATCTAATTTTGTTTGCTTTATGCAAACCAGAAGGGGCTGTGGTTCATTCTGTTTTCACTGGAGGGGAAAGGCGCACTAATGGGACCTGCTGAAATGCATGCACTGCAAACATCCATACCCCTGCATATATTAAATTTAGCTATGTGATGCTCTCTGTTCATCATCTTTTTGTGTACACAGACACGCTTTAGAACAAAGCCTTAATAGTAGGAGAACCTTACTACATTATGCCAACATGCTATTGTGTTTATATTTACCGCTGCCATTTACTTTCTCTCCCTGAATCAAGTGTGCTAAATGCGGTCCTTTTCCTCACCCTCATGCTGTTTATTTAAAATAGGCAGTGCGCTGAGGATATGATTTAGCTGAGCTGCAAGCCATCCAAAGATTAATTTGTACAGAAGGAGGAAAATAGTGGGCTTCCATCCCCCACCCACCTCCACAACCCCAAAAGTTAAACAGCCGGCATATTTAGCATCTATTTGCCTAACAGCAGTAATTTCCAGACCATCAGATCTAACCCGAGGGAAGGAAGGAAACATGGAAGTCACAGCACTTGCCAGTCAGGTAACGTAACATACAATATTCAACATTTTGACAAATCCTTATTTTCAGTACAGCATGATTCCGTCAGACACCTTCTCCTACTGATGTTTCTCGTGCTCTCTCTCTTTATCTTGTCCGATTCCCAAAGGATCTGGACAGGTAACTAGCATGCATAACAATGCCCTCCCACTAGGTTCAACAAATATTAGAGCTATGGTCTAGTTATGGTGATTTATTTAGAGCAGCTTTCCCTAACCTGGTCCCCTTTCAGATGTTTTGCACTACAACTCTTATCAAGCCCAGCCTGCAGGGGTGATTTAGTCCCAAACAAATGGAGGGCACCAGGTTGGGACTGGTTAAGACAATGCTATTCTTGTGGCTCCCAAAAGAAAATTGTAAATTCTAAGTATAGTTCCAAAAGGCTTACCCATACAAAAAAATAAATCAATCCTATTTTCAGTGACAGAAACATCTCTCTTAAAACAGTTATAATGGTCGACCATTATTTATCCAACTTTAGAGAACATACAGGATCTTCTGTCATTCCCGGAGGGAACACATATACAGTGGTACCTCGGGTTACATACACTTCAGGTTACATACGCTTCAGGTTACAGACTCCGTTAACCCAGAAATAGTGCTTCAGGTTAAGAACTTTGCTTCAGGATGAAAACAGAAATTGTGCTCTGGCAGCATGGCAGCAGCAGGAGGCCCCATTAGCTAAAGTGGTTAAGAACAGTTTCAGGTTAAGTACAGACCTCCGGAACGAATTAAGTACTTAACCCGAGGAATGGGAAAGGCTTGTTTACCACATTAGAAGGAAATGGAGGGAATACTAGGTACCCGCCAAACAGCAACAAGGACAGCATAAGCATTCTTACCCATCTATCTCCTTGCAGCATCAGGAAGGTGAACAAAACTCACATCTCACTGTCACGGAAAGTACCTCCTGAGAACTTTTGTTGACCAGATTGTAGCCTGATTGTTGGTTTTGTCAGTTGTGACCTGTGCAAATTCCCTAAAAATTCTACTTGTGCCAGGCCTTCAGAATAAAGACCCTTTAAACATAGAGAATATCCAGAGCCCTATCCTTAATGATAAACAAGAGCTAATACTGTACTCTTTTAGTGGAGTAAGATGAAGATTATTAGGTGAACAATGAATGCCAAAACTGTAGCAAAGTAGACATCTTCACTATGTGCCCAGATTATGAGTGAAATGCAAACACAATTTTTGAAAATAAATCTGGTTGTGCTGGAATTTTGACATAATGATGAAAAAAATTCTTCTAATTGGAATCTGCTAATGTGCATGCTTACATACATATGTGTGCACATACACAGAGAGACAGAGTAAATGTTTCTGGAATAAAAAAACACATTGTCTATTAGGACACTTGCTATGGCCACTGAGAGAGCATGTACCCAATTGTAGCATGGAACATATCAGTTTGCAGGAAAATAGTGGTTTTGTCAGAAGAAGATATTTGAGGAAAATGCTGGTTGCAGTCTTTGTAATCTCTGCTCTGAAAGATCTGGCTTCAACAATTAATGTGAACCCTTCCAAGACATTGGCTTAATTAATTTAGGTCTTGTGGAATGTTTATAAACCCAGAAATTAAAAAAAAACTATTGGTAAAGCAAGGCTTAGGCATAAAATTATTAGAGGTTAATTCATCAGAGAAGAGAGTTACTACCACTATGAAAGAGTTAAATTCAGCTCTAGCAAACAACTGTTTTGACATAGCAGCACTCAGGATCTGCCCACTTATCACTATGCTCAAATGACTGTGAATTGGATAGTAAAATGTTGCCCTCTACAGCAATATTATTTTGCCTTTAGATATTTTTATTAACTGTCATAGCTAATATGGAATAAAAAAGACACATCATTATTCATTTGAAATTCAGTTCCATTGACATCATTAAATAAAGTGGATCAATCTGCTTGAACAATATTTATCACTAGACTATTTATGGAACAAGGGTTTACAGTTTTTAAAAGTGGAGAATTCTTTCTTTCTTCATCCTGTGTGAATTGGATCAGGAAAATATATTTCAATATATTGCAACCACTGCAGAACAATGCTGATTTAAAATTAAAGCTACATATTGTTGATATGAGATGGCTTACTTTGGCTTTTAAATAATAAAAAATAATTAATGCCAATGCGGATGTCAGCCATGCTTATATTCTGAAGGTGAGTGTTGGAGGCTTGTAGACTATCAGTGATTACATATATGAGTCAGTGCATAACTCTTCCCTGCCAAACCACGGTTGTTGGTGGCTATCTAATCTGCCTAATGGATAGGCCAGGTGGGAGTGCATCTCTTAACCAAATGGGACACAGTTCAAATGTATACCTTAAACATTAAAATATTCAGGAGGCATATTCCAAAGCCAGGTTGCAGATAGCCCCTAATTATCAAAATGAATTACACATTTCTTATGTAGCCACCATCTTATGGTGTTCCTCCTTATTATGATTTTGATAACTGAGTTTGTAATGTCAGGGCAAAATAATTTACGTCAGATTGAAGACTACAGCAATCCATTCCATGGAATTGCTGGAGGCACATTAATCCGTTTTGCAATCATTGGAGCTAACTGCCATGTTTACTTGGAAGTAAGACCCACAGATTTCAAAGTGTGTTCTCAATTGTGCTTAGAAACATAACTGTGCACGAATTCTTTGTGATTTCCACTGATTTCAGCTGGACTGCACACATTTTCTGATGGAAATCACTGTTAATGGCTTGGTATTTGTTTATAGTAAACAGCACTTTCAAAGGCAAAACAGCAATCTTCATCAGAAAAGCAGTCTGGCTTCAGAACACATTCCAGATCAGAGCCCCTTGACAGCTTCTTCTTCAGAAGACTAATGCCACACCAGAAATTAGCAGTGAATTAAGGTGAAAGCTAGAAAATAGGGTCTCCTGTATTCTGTGACTTCTTTGGACGGCCCCACACTGGCTTAAAGCATGAAAGCAACCTGTTCACTGTCAACTTAGAAGTGCCCCCAGAAGGCTCTTGGCATCAACATTCCCAAGCTGGTGAGCCTTGAGGTCAATGCCACCTGATCAGGGTGGTCTCTTTCTAGGTTCCCTTGAACCGGCAACCCTTCATGTAAGCTGATGGTTAGACCCCAGTGTCTTGCAAGACAAGGCATCAGATTTCCCATACCGCAACCCATATAAATAAGAGACCAATCAGACTGGTTTTGGGGTAAAAACAGACCACAATTTTATGGAATACAGATGAAAGAGGTTTGGCTTGGGCATAAAAGGTAAAGGTAAAGGGACCCCTGACCATTAGGTCCAATTGTGACCGACTCTGGGATTGCGGCACTCATCTCGCTTTATTGGCCGAGGGAGCCGGCGTACAGCTTCCGGGTCATGTGGCCAGCATGACTAAGCTGCTTCTGGCGAAACAGAGCAGCGCATGGAAACACCACTTAGCTTCCCACTGGAGCGGTACCTATTTATCTACTTTCACTTTGACATGCTTTCGAACTGCTAGGTTGGCAGGAGCAGGGACAGAGCAACGGGAGCTCACCCTGTCATGGGGATTCAAACCACCGACCTTCTGATCGGTAAGTCCTGGGCTCTGTGGTTTAACCCACAGCACCACCCATGGGGCAATCTAAATACTTCCAGCCCGCCCACCGGAAGTGACACGTGGTCAATCCAGGCAGGGGTCCCTAAGACTTACGTCAAATAGAGTGACCCCCACAGGGTCCGCCATCTAAGGGAGTGCCTTCAGCCCTGGCCCCCCTGGGCACGCGGACATGGCCACTCCCCCCAGATCCCTTTAATGGGATACACCAGCGTTTGGAGGGGCAGGTGGGGAATACAACCTCCCCTCCGTCCAAAACAAGGGATTGCCCCAATGCTCAACCAGTTGTGATGAATTGCTATGTGGTAGACAAAACCCCCAGGTCAGTGCCAATTAGCTCAATGGGCAAATTCCTAACTAGTCCCGTAAAGAACTGCAACCACTGTAATCACAGCTAAGACATTGCCTATCAGTGTAAACTGTAGGTGGGTGGGATAGGGGGGGAAATCTGGAGCAGGAACAAATAGGCTGTGCCCTAGGTGTGGGCTGCTTAAATGGGCAAGGGGCGGTTCTGGGGGAAGCCCACTGTCAGCTCCCTTGGCTCTGTCCCCTGGCACAGCCCACGTCCCAGCCTGCATCCCCATTTGCCAATGCAGGGTTCAGGCTAAGATCCAGCTCCTGATAGGCGGGGGGGGGGGATATGCCTTGCCCCAGCCTATCAGGAAGGGCACTGCCGTTTGAATTTTACCGCCAGGGCCCCAGTGAAGCCTCTTCCATCCAGCAATGCTGCCACACCAAGAGAGGTGAGTGGACTTATTAGTTCTCCCCCCCCCATACCTTCTCCTTGGCTGGCTGGCACAAGGCCTTGCACAGGTGGCTCCTTGCAGACTCACAAAAAGTTGGTGATGATGCTGGTCAGAGATCTTAAAATCTACAGTTATTAGTATTTCTTGCAATAATACAAAAGTATTTAAATTGCAGCAGGTATGGAAAGCTCTGGAAACTGTTACATATTTTTCTCAAAAATTCCAATATGCGTTTCCCCCCAGGAATAATTGTGGTCACATTTTTTGTTCCTTTGTTTAAATTCATCACAATACAGAAGAGGTTTGCTTTCATTGGTTCCTGTGTTACTGAGGTCCAAGTATTCCAGTTGCGCGGTAGCCTTTATCAGGCAGGGTTAAGAAAAATGCCAAAATGGATACAGAAATGTTGTCTTCTTGTGCAATTCACTTCAATGCATAATAGTTCTCAAGCAGAATTCTTATTATTCTTATTCTTATTAATAAATATTATTATTATTAATTCTCTGCAACAATTTGTAGACCCATCTTCCCATGGCTTTGTTTATATGACTTTCTTTCTCTCTCCTTTTATACAAAGTCTTGCAACATCAGGTTGAAAAATCTTTGTGATTCTTCCATGCTTCCTTGCTCTTCTTCATGTACCTCCATGTGGTAAAAGAGGTACAGTAACAGATTCATGCCATTGAAACCTTGCTAAAATCCCTCCTCCTCTCCATGGTTTGTGGGCACTTCTCTCTTCATAATTCATCAGGGGTACCTCTCCTGGTTTACTTGTGTGAGGTGGAATAGTCTCCTATATTTTAAACAAGATACTTGATGTGAGACATGAAGATCACTGAGCAAGAATAAGTATGTGAGGAGGTAAGTCTCACAGGATCTGTGAGAGCACATGGGCTTCCTCGATTGTACCTTTGAGAGGTGCTCTTGGCATTTCTTGTTTGTATGAGTCAATGTCTTAACCAATGCTTTATTAATGTCCCCATAAATGCTTTACACATTACTTTAAAATGTGTTTGTTAGGAGATGTAGCCAGAGCAAACTGTCAGCACTTTGAAGGCCCATTGAATTCAACGGGAAAGTTATGCACATGATTAACTCTGCCCAATTGAAATCAAAGACACCTAAAAGTGCTTAACTTTGACTTGGCTGTGTCCTTTTCTTTGCTTGGATGCAAATAATGAGTGCCTGCAAAGGGTACAGCTTGATTAACATTATGACTCTCTATAAAACAAATCATAAAGCAAAATAAATAAAGTCATTAAGGCTGAAAGCCTGCTTGCAGAAAGTTCTGCCGCTGACCCCAGTGGGGTCTAGGCTCTGTCCTAAGAGTTTCGCAGCATTTCCTTGAACGTAAGATGCAAAAGCTGTTTGGTTAAAGCATCTCTGCATATTATTATTATTGCTGCCCAAAGGCTTTTGGTATTTGTTCTCTGTGTATATTGCACTTGCATGGGATTTTATTGTACCAATTATTGTAGTTCATTAAGTTTATTGCAGCTGAATTAAAATAAAACATGACCCTAACAAACTCTGAACAAATAACAACTCCTGTTGCTTATTCAAAAAGTATCGTTTTTGTTAAGAATCAAACCGTAGATAAATAGTGGAGTGACAGATCGAGAAAAGATGGTTTACCGGAAGAAAAATGCAGCAAAAAAATGGTAAGCAACAATAATTATGATCAAGGCCGGATTTAGGTTTGATGAGGCCCTAAGCTACTGAAGGTAATGGGATCCTTTATATGTCCAGCTGTCCTTTGTCAACAACAAATTGTCGCTGTTTTTTGTGTTGAATATATGAATTACATACATCATAGGAGCCTACACAACGCAAAACACTGTTGCTGTGTGTAGGTTTTATTTTATTTTATTTGTTTTTTATCTTATATTTTGGAAATATACATCCAAGGTTTCCCCCCCCTTAAAAACATTGGGGGGGCAAGAGAGTGGGGCCCTAAACAATAGCTTGTTTAGCTTATACGTAAATCTGGCACTGATTATGATACAGTGTTTCATTGTTGCCTTATACATTTAGAATGTATGTCGCAGGAACATGTATCTGCTGTGCTTGGATGCAGAATAACAAGGTATTGGAGACAGGGGGCACCTGCCTCCTTCCTGACTTGAAGCAGGATGTCAATAATATGGAGATAAAAGGTAAAGGGTAAAGGGACCCCTGACCATTAGGTCCATTTGCAGACGACTCTGGGGTTGCGGCGCTCATCTCGCTTTATTGGCCAAGGGAGCCGGTGTACAGCTTCCGGGTCATGTGGCCAGCATGACTAAGCCGCTTCTGGCAAACCAGCACGGAAACACCATTTACTTTCCCACCAGAGCAGTACCTATTTATCTACTTCCATTTTGATGTGCTTTCGAACCGCTAAGTTGACAGGAGCAGGGACCGAGCAATGGGAGCTCACCCTGTCGCGGGGATTCGAATCACCGACCTTCTAATCAGCAAGCCCTAGGCTCTGTGGTTTAGACCACAGCGCCACCCGCGTCCCTCTAATATGGAGACACTCATCCCATATTGGATCAGGCCCCCCAAAAGCCTTACATTACACTGTTGTTTCTATACTTTTTCTACTTTATAGCTCTTATTGTTTCTTTCATTTCATTTTAGTAATGAACCACTTCTCATGAAACATTCCAAAGTGATTGACAATGAAAGCATAATAAAAGCATCAACAATAAAAACAAATATAGGTTTTCCTATAGTTCTATATTTCTCAAAGTCCTTGGGCTTTGCAAGAGGTGTGGTTGTCCAAAATGTTGCTTGTGGAGTATTGAAGAGCTCTTTTTTGTTAAAGAACAGCAGCAGAGGATTTTTGTCAGCATTAAAAGCTTCATTTAAGTTTTTATTTTTTTAAGTCCTACTTTATTCTGCTTTGACAAGAAATGCAACAAAAACAAAACACCACAAACCTGGAAGTGACTGTTCCGGTTTGCAAGCTATTTTTGGAAGCCGAATGTCTGATGGGACTTCCACGGCTTCCGATTGGCTGCAGGAGCTTATTCTAGGGTTTTCATGCATTAATTAGAGTTAAGTATGTTGGTTATATGAGGCTGGATACATCCCACAGTTTTATGCATACTTTGCCCAAGTATATGCATTTTTCGACATATTCCTTGGCTTCTTTGACTAGAGAATGGCATTCCAACATTCAGATAAGTGCACATTTTGAAGGATGGGTGTGTTTTGATTCATTTATTGTTTTGGAAAGAGTGAATCAGGTAAGTTTGCCTATAAATGTGAACTGAATTGAATTTCTTCCCCAGCTCTAGTTGTGTGAGGTTAGCATCTCAAAGGTTATTGGTTAACATTTCATCCAACTTTCAGAAAACAGGGGATTCTGCAGAGTCTGCTGGAGGATAAGTGGGCAGTGTTCTCAGAAGTATACACATGTGCTCTCTGGTTGGAATGGGGAAGACGAAAGGGGAGTGAAGTTTGGTTTCACCTTAGTCCATTTCAGCCTCACTTGCCATGCCTCTTCTACTGGCACTCAACTTTTCTGCCCCCCCTAATGATTTATTCCAAATACTGTCGATCAGCTTTAACTAATACAGTTCTTATATGAAGCACCTCTCTAATCTCTTCAAACACAGATGTGGAAGCACGGCTTAGAGCATGGAGGCCAACAAAAGCTCTTTGCCTGTACTAGTGATTAGCTTTGATTGACACCGAACACTTCTGCTTTCACAGGCATACTTTAACATCCATAAATGATTGTTTTAAAATGAGAAGCACTGGGCTTCTACGGTCCCTGCTTTAGTAAATAGGCAGTACAAGCGTATTAACAGATAACTCTGGAGCAAATACAAAACACTGTATACTCTTTTTAATCTTGTCTCTCCCCCCTTTTTGGGGGGGTTGGTTGGTTGGAGAAATCTTCCAACTGCAAATATTCTTTCATAAAGATTTCAAAACAAATAAGCCAGGAGTATTTCCACCAAAGAATCTTAATTTCATTTCGTAATAGGCACTCTGAACTTCCATCCCAGTGTCACAATTTTAAAAACCAATGGCATACATGATTCCATTTAAAGCAGAAATTATCATTTACCCACATTTTGTTTCTTATGTCTACCGCTGTTAATGCAGCTGGGAGATAGGAGAGGGAGGAGAAATGCAACAACTAAACACCAACACAGGCTTGCTCTGCTGTAGCCAAACCCAAATTGTTGTTGTTTGTTGTTTTAAGGAAAGGAATGATTGTGTACTCAGTTGTTGTTGTTTTTACCCTGCAATATCTCCAAACGGGTACAGGAACCTACCAGGCTAGGACAGTACACAAGAAGGCTGCCTGATAAAAATAGGGACAGTTTGAGCATATGGGACTTTTCCACTGGTACTATCATGTGTGCACTGATCTCTGCTGCTTCTATGGGCCAAAGTGATTCCTAGGCTCTCATGTGGAAATGGGGGAAGCTATAGAGCAGTTACCTTATGCCTTTACTGACACAGGACCACTTTTAACCCAAACATGTATTTGGGGTCCCATTTCTTAATCTTTTACCACATATTTGTATGGTGCAGGTGCTCCTGTTGCAGGACACATAGGATCAGGCTGTGACTCACCAGCTGAAGACCAGTGCTATAGAGGACCATACTTTTACCGGACGGACATTACATCTTTCTTTCTTTGGAATAGCTGTGCCTAAAACAAGGGAAGCAAAGAGGATAGCAAAGTGATTTCTGTCCTGGTCAGACAATGGGATCATTAAAAAGAGTGAAATTCACACACAGGTTTTGAAAAGTTAAGGAAAACAAACAAGCCAGCAAAAAGCAGCAGCGCTATAAACCAACATTGGTTTGTTGTCATTACAGCAATAAGCTGCATGATTTTCAGAGTATCTTTGACAATGTCTCACTGCAGCTTTTGCAAAGGTTAAGTATTACAGTTAGGCAGTTATGCAACTTGGCAAAGGACAGAATTGAAGCCACAGTCCCTGGATTTAAGCCAGTCCCCACCCCACCATGAGCACGTGCACACAGAGACAGAACACACACACACACACACACACACACACACACACACACACGTGGCTAAATTGTGCCAAACCAAACCTTTTTTTAACTTAATAAGTTAGTTATATCAGTGACTCAGTTTGACTCTCAATTGTATTGAGCTTCATTGTGCTAAACTCTTTTAGAATCCCTTTAACGTTGCTGCCACCGTGCTAAAGATTTTGGGGTTTTGAAAATTATTTTGGTGTTAGATATTTTGCTAGAATTTGCACACCCAAATTCATGGATATATTAATTTGAAAACAAGATAGTGAGGCAAAGCAAGGTAAGACACCAACTGCAGTTGCTCAGACTGGAACAACTCTGAAGCCAAGACTTTATATATTAAGGTAATCATTGATTGACCTGTGGGATCAATTGACAATTACTGCATTGGGTGTCTTACACTACAGTGCTTAGTCACATTTGTAAGGGAGTTGGAGTTTTGGTGGTGCAGGATGTAAGGCACCCTGTATTGAATGCCAGGTACATAGAGAGAGGAAAGAGATTTGAATCAATTCTTGCTTTAATGTGAACCTGCCTAATTCACATTTTCCAGAACAGTATATGAACTGAAACACTGGTATAGTTCAAAATTCACACCTGTCTGAATGTTGCCAAGTTCTCCAACCCAAAATGTATATAGTAAATGAAAGGCTGTGTGAAAATGCATGTATTAATGAAAACAACATACAGAAAAGCAGTATACATGGGAAAACTGTTTGCAAAAATGGTTACCTTAGGAGAAATTTGCAACATAATAGTGACAAATTTTTCATGAGAACTGGAAAAAATAATCTAACTGTTGCAGAAGCGTGGTGAACTGAATTTAAGAACTGGAAAATGAGAAATTGAAGTCAACAGATTCATCCATTCCTATTGTTACCTAGGGATATGGGAATTTGCCAATTTTAGTTTCTCTTTTTCCATTTTCCCAATCTCAACTTCAGTCCTCCATATTTCCACATCAGTCTGTAGATATATTTTTAAGCCTTCATGAAAATTCACCAGCATTTTAGTGCAAATAAGCACATGGTTGTATGTCATTTTGCCTAATATAAACATTTCTGCAAAGCAAGTTTCCTGAAACACAATGCAGTTTGGTATTTTATTTTCACTAATACATGCATATTTATGCACACTGTTTACCCTAGTGCATTCATTTTTGTACACATTACTTTGATTCAGAACTGCATCGCAAAATTCAGAGAAGTGCAAATTTTGAAAGATGGCTATGTTTCAGTTCACATATTATTTTGGAAAGTGATGTTTAAGTAGATTAGCTTATAAACATGAACAGAATCAAATTGCTCCCCCATCCCTACCAAAGCAACATTTTCATACACACACCCTGATGCTTCTGATGTTTTAAAGCTGATAAGAGATTGGACAGTACAGGAAATTCCTTTCTCTTCCATGCATCAGCTTTAGTCCACTGCTACTCAGTCTAGAGAAAATATTCCCTCTTCCACTGATCCTCAAGCAAGGAAGATGAGGGGATTTCCTGAACTGGTCAATCTCTAATAAACACACACAATTTCCTTCCGTTACTCCCAGCAACCCCTGTCAGAGCCAGTGTGGTGTAGTGGTTAAGAGCAGTGGACTTGTAATCTGGTGAACTGGGTTTGCATCCCCGCTTCTCCACATGCAGCTGCTGGGTGACCTTGGGCTAGTCACACTTCTCTGAAGTCTCTGAGCCTCACTCACCTCACAGAGTGTTTGTTGTGGGGGAGGAAGGGAAAGGAGATTGTTAGCTGCTTTGAGACTCCTTAGGGTAGTGATAAAGCAGGACATCAAATCCAAACTCCTCCTCCTCCTCTTCTTCTTCACCCCAGGCTTCCCATTTTCCATGCCCACCAACCATATGTGTGGGAAAGGTGGCATCTGGGTAAGATTATTTTTTTTAAGCTTGTTGGCTTGTTTTCATGGGAAAGCTGAAGCCAAGTGTGGCAACTCTCAAAGGATGTTGTGGGACATAAAAGCCCAAAGCTATTTTGGGAAGTAAATTCCAACCAATGCAATTATGGACATGAGAATGATTTGGAAGTGAGTGCAGGCAAGCAGTAGAGAATGGCTATAATGTGCTCCTGGTGAGAAACTTTCATTAACAGAAAAGTAGCCATAATTTGTACTTGGTTTAGTTTCAAGCGGCCTCAAGGCATAGCGCTATGTGTGCTACTTCTTAATAATAATAGCACTGTCACTGTTGACAGAAAGGACTGTTGGAAGCATACGTTTTAATGTATGGCAGAAAGGCGAAAATGTACAGATAAGTTACAAGATTTTGCAGAATGACAGACAGGCCATAATGGTTCCATGAAGCCTTTAATTGACCTCCAATATTAAAAAAAAACTTATTGTGAGGCTTCCTTGAGTACAGCAACAAGGCCCTAACAGGGAATAAGAGGTGGTTACTGTCACCAGGATGAAAAAAAGGAGAAGGAGATAGGTTGAATGACTGGAAATACCACAGATGCTTATACCTTTATTTTAGGAAATAAAGCTAGAATAAAGGTGCAAATTTCAAACTTGCTTAAAACTTGGCTGTTTCCCAGGTATTTGTGGGTTATTAGTTATTCAGTTTTGGTTGATTTATGTTGGCATCCTATAGTTTTAATGAAAGTTGTATTTATTTATTTCATATATATTATTCACTGTTACTTGAATTGTTTTATTTTAAATTGAATTTTGGTGTACCCATCCCTGAGAAGAACATTTTCTAAGAAATTCCCTCAGAATCCTGGAGGTTGGAGATTTTGCTTCATACCCTGAAGGATACTCAGTGAAGTGCCTCTCTCAGTTTTGCCAGCCACAAAGAGCGTAGAGAATTTTGGGAGGCCAGTTTCTTCAGCCATATGGAGTGTTTCAACTGGGGCTTTAAATTGGTTTATATGCAATACTTATTATAAAAGTTAAAAGAAATATACAATCCAAAGGCACTTGCGGTGACATAGCGAGTAATGAAATTTACACAACAAAATGAAACGAAAAAGCAACATAATCAATTGCTCAACAATAAACAGCAACATTCTTCCATTTACACAATTTTCTCTTTAATCACTTGCCCGCTTTTTGAATTGCAAGGATAGTCCGGTCTTATTACACCTCCTGCACTTTCTCCAAAGCTGTTTGGATACAGCTGCTTCTCAGAAATCATTCTTCATGGTGAAAATGGCACACAGCTTGGCTAGGAACAAAATGTAGGCCTTCGCTCCTTCCTGAACAAAGGATTTTTAAAGTGGAAGAAATTCTCTTCGACTCGCCTGAGTGGCTGGGTTGACATTCCGGGGAAAAGAGAATCCTATTCCTATTGTCTGTAAGTGATGGAGATTCTTGTGCAGTCTTAATTGTTCTGTCTATCCCTGGTATCCGACACCCAAAACATAATGGTGCAATTCAAGGCTCCTTCATGTTTTTGACTTCGAGAAAGGATAAACAAAATCCTTTAATGCAGACTGACTCTTCTTATATTTAAAATTCATGGTACCCACATTTAAATAAACTCAGCTAATATGTTCTTTCTTTAATAGGAATACAGCTTTAACATTTAAATATTCATTTCTAGCTGTGTTTTCCTTTTGTGGTAATAAAATTCATAAATGTTTTAATGCAAAGTATTAAGTATTGCTGCAACTTTTACTTGGGACATACTGATGAATTCTCTGCAATGTTTCCATATGAAGAATAATGGCCATGGGCCAAAAAAAAAAAAAAAAACCCAACCCACCATTATCAAAGCCTACCTCCTGATGATCTGCAGTACAAAAGTGCTTCCACTTCAGAATTCGATTCTGAATCCTTGATTTCACCCCATCAATTGCCTCTTGACAGTAATGAAAGTGGAGCAAAGCATCCTATAGGTACAGTTATATTCAGAGCTTCCTCCTGTAAATATATATGTCCATTTTAACCAAAACTGAAGACTCATGTGAAGATAATTGGAAGAAGATACTCTTTGAAAAATGTGAGGTTGATTCCATATCAAACCTTTACAGAATGACAGTTTGAGGACATTTAGAAATGATAATTCAGCCTAAATGATAAATGGAATATACAGTATGGTTCAAAAAACTATCTTTAGATTTATTGCATAAATCAACAGATAACCATTGATTGTCTACAACAAGGCCATCAGAACCGTGCATCCATTAATGGAGATTATATTCTACCTGTTGTTAGTTTACCTTATTCAGATGGGTTTCTTGTCTACAAAAGTCCAGTTTACCACAGATTATACTATTCCAAAATGAAAAATGATTTAGAAATCAGGCTAACTTCTAAGTTACCCCCCTTCCAAAGTTTAGGCATGTATGAAACAAACTAAGAAGCACATTCCATACATTAAGAATGCAAAAATATGTATTCAGTGGCTCTTGGGGGTCAAATTAATTGTTGAACTACACCTCATGTATATTATTCTTTTCCGGGACAGGTTTTTAAATAGAATATAACCACAAGGGTGCTGATAAGAGAACAGAGGAACTACGAAGCCCTTTTTCTTGAATCATTTCCCCACCAAAACAGACACCAAACGCTGGGTCGGGGTGGGACACAAAGAAAAAAAGTGTTCCAAAAGGGGCTAAGCTCTTTTCATTTGTACTTGACTGAGAGATCTCTACCTTCCTGAACACCAATCTGATTTTTTGTGGGTGGGAGAAACAACATCCCAATCAGAATGCTGGGCTGGGTGGACACAGATTGCCCCACTCATCTGGTTAATAAAACTAGTAAAATCTGAACAAATTCCCAATGTTTAAATTGATACTGGTTGTTTAATCTATTAATCAATCCCAATTAAACACACCAATAATATATTATTGTTTCCTATAATGTAATAGCTTTTGTGTGCTCAGGAGAAACCCTGAATCGCCATCAGACCATAACTGTTTTTGTAATTATCCTTTATAAACATATTGTGTTTCGTGTGAGTGTGTGTGTGTGTGTGTGTGTGCGCACCCAATCTGCAGGTTTTATAAAATCTATCTGTGGGTGTTCTCTTGAGAAGAGAGAGTCTAGCTTGTAATAAAAATATATGATTGATTTAAACTTCATTGCCCAACCTGCAATATTTTTGTAGCATTTGTGGGTATTGATCATATATCTTATGTTTTTATTAAAACCATACCCTCCGTTTTCCACAAAAAGGAAATAAATCTTTAAAAAGTGACGATTGCTTAATTAATCACAGGATAAAGTGAAACGATGTTGAGAACTGGAGTGATTAAATAAAAGCCAAATGAAACAGTAGGTGGCTCACAGGACTGCTGATCATGCTTCCTCCCCCACCCCACCCAAAAAGAACCCACCATGAGCAATTTTAAAGAATTGCTTATTTAACTTATATGCAGAATACATTTGGGCTTAAAGCCTGCTCTGGAGTAAGACTAAGGAATTCCTCTATGGCAGACCTGACCAGCAGGTTTGGTGACCAGCAGCCAGATAGAATTGAAAAAGACCGTTGTCTGTGTAGACAACAGTGAGCAAGCTGGACCAGTAATCTGACTTTGTATACAGTGAAAATTTCCATTCTAACTAAACAAAATTAAGAATATACATAAAAAATGAGCAGTGATCAGTACTCCAGTACTGAAGGTTCGCATCCTACTATATTATTTTCATTAGATAGATATTCTATCCATTTGCATAATAAATTCCATATTTTTTCTCATAATGATAGCTGTCAAATCTCCTATGCCTTATAATGTTCTGCTCCATAATTAGTTTGGAAGCTTGTGATTGTTTGCATTTAAGTCAGCAGATAGATGCTGCCAAGCCATTTGAGCAGAAAAGTTGTCATAATGGCTTCCGATTAGTGCTTGCTGATTTATTTAATCTCTTTTGATCAAGCTGCAACTCTCAAATAAAATCACAGAAAATCAGTGCAGGATTTTTTTAAGCAGCAAAGGCTGTTAGTGGATTGCTTGCAGGACAGAGTACACAGATATACTGTAACACAAAATACATTGTTTTTAAGATCAGAGACTGTGCCAGAGCAACTTTTATAATGTAGCAACACCTCAAATAGCTTTTGTAGTTAAGAACATGAACAATTTGTGCATATAAACAATGACCTGTAGAGACCCACCATATCTGACCAGTGCTGTCAGAGTGTCCCCCAGTTTTATGATCATGGGAGATATTCAAAGTCATGTGAACAAAGGTCCTCTCACACAACAGGCATTTCTCTTCCTCTCTTCCCTCCATGTGCCCACAAAATCTGCTTCTCCCAATCCCCTAGATCAGATTTATGGGCATGCAGGAGGCTACAGGTTTGAGGAAAGGTAAGAGCAGTCCAGTTCTGCTCATGTGTCAGGGGCAGAAGTCCAGGACCAGGGACTCAGCTAGACTGGTAAAGAAAAAGCATTTTATATGTGTTGCATATATACGACATGACACCAGATGGCATTGTGGAGTTCCGTCTTTCCCTACGGGATTTCCCTGTGTGAGAATACACCGCGTTTAACTGAAACACTTCTTTGACTTGTCTAGCTCCAGCCCAGGTCAGGCCTAGTGATCACAGCAACCCTTCCCAGTAGGTCTTTTCCCAATGAGGCATTTGTGAGGAATGAAGATCCCAGCCTTCCCTCTGATCTCCAAGACTCCTCCCTCAGGTTCTTCCCCAGAAAACTGAGGCTCTGTCACCTTATCTCTCTTTGGTCCACCCTCTCCATTCCTCTTCATGTTCTGGGAGACAAGGGGTGAGGAGAGCTGGTCACAGCCAGAGGCGTGAGGAGAGCTAGCATCCCAGGGGGGTGGAGCAGTGATGTCATTCCCCCTCAGGGATGATACCCGGGGCAGACTGCACCCACCGCACCCCCTTCCTCCGCCAGTGGTCACAGCAGGAGGGGGAAATTACATCCACTCTGTCTCTTGAACCCCTGCTCTCCAGCCTCCACTTCAGCCTCTGGTGCTGGACTGCCCTCTTGCCACAGCCTCTGCATGCTCACTAAACCCTGTTGCCTCTTCACCAATCCCCTGGCCTTCATCTCCTGGGGGTTCCTTGGGGGTTCCACAGCTGATGCCTCTCACCACTCCTCTACATCCAGCCAGTCCATAGCATCACGGAAGTCCATTCCTTTAGTGGGCAGATACAAGTGGATATTACTCTATGATTAGGATTGTTTTAAGAACACATGCAGCATATACAGAATTTCTATTTCTCGGTGTCCTAAATACTTGAAATATGCCGAGGATATCATACAGCTTATCATTCCAAAAATTAGGAAAAGATAACCAGTATTTTACAAAATATTGTTTTCTTCTGTTCATGCTAGTTAATTTAGCCATTGCAACATTCTTAAACTAATTATAATCCTGTTCAGATACATTTGAATTTTCTGTGTTCTCCAATATTTTGTTCAGAGGATCCTCAAAGAATTCACCATGTCTGAGATGAACAGTGCCATGCTATACATGTCTATTTAGAAGTACTATTTAGAGTTCAACAAGAATTACTCTCAGATAATTATGTATATGGGACTAAAGCCCAATTTTCTGTATTCTTAAAATATGTTTAGTATCTGTGAGAAGAAATAACAAAGGGTTTATAGCCAAGCTTTAACCAGTCAAATAATTAATCTTTTCTAGCACATTAGTCCAAAAATTGATTATAGCTGGACATAAATGATAAAAGAGAATAATATTATTCCAGCATTTCCTATAAGAGCTATAAGAGGGATTGTAATCACTACTTATTCTTTAAAGTTTGAACAGGGAGATACACTGTCTCATCATCAGTTAAATACTTTTTCTCTTTATTATAATATTGTTCATATTGCAGTCAAAGATATATTTTAAAAACACATAGATTAGCTGTAAATAAAATTATAAACACAAATAAAAGATTAGTGAGAGTGCTGTCATGCAAAATTAGTTCAAGTGTACATAATCAGTGGCTTGGATGCAACTGTGCATGCAGGGAGACATCTTAGAATAGTGATATCCTCAGTTGTTCAGTAGAGAGGGGGACAATGAGGCTAAAGAGGGTCCCTACTATTGTTACTATACAGTACAGCTATTCAGTGCAATTATGACTTCTCTAAGAGGGTTCTCTGGACGACAGAGGACAAGATGGTTGGATAGTGTTCTCAAAGCTACCTACATGAGTTTGACCAAACTGCGGGAGGCAGTAGAAGACAGAAGTGCCTGGCGTGCTCTGGTCCATGGGGTCATGAAGAGTCGGACACGACTAAACAACTAAACAACAGCTAGGGCTAGCAGTTGGATAGTGCAGAGGAATTGCGTAAGAAGCACCCATTTGTGTGCTCAGTTCCTTGTCCATCTATGGCTTCTGTAGGTACAATGCCCCCAGCAACTGGACTGAATAAGTATAATGGGTGAAATCCAGCATTGCATGAACAGACTTCCACTTGCTCAATGGGCATTTCCCATCCTCTCCTTCCTCCCTGGAGCCCTCCATGCTTCTCCCTACTCTTTGGAACCAATTTTGGTGTGGGGGTCAAATTACATTGGGTCTGCAGCATGCAGGCAGGGATGGTTTTCAGGGAGATCTCAGCTGATGAGGAAAGAATAAAAAACCTCATGTTCTTCACACTATGGACCTGATTAAAAATAAACTCCATACTTCCTATTAAAGAAGCAGCGTAGCTGGCAGTCACAAATATTATCAATTCTTTACTCAATAAAAACAATTAACAATTACCAAATTTGATGGAATTGGGTCATTGGGGACAGCTATCCTAATGACAGTTTCAAATCCTTTTATAAAAGCCAACCTCTGCCACCCTATTTTTTGAAAAACCCTCTACAAATAAAAGGACCTAAGCTGGCCATGGTTTTTCTAGCAAAGCCCTTTTCGTGTCCAGAGTATATTCCTAGTCTGTCTGAGACATAAGGTACCACATAATGCAAAATTTAATAGCACTCTCTCTGATGTTGACATTAATTGAAATTTGCGGACCACTCTTCCATATACTGTTCCAGCATTGTTCATCTAATTGTCTGTCAAAATCTTTGTTCCAGGCCTTCGTGTAACTTGGCAGATCCTTAGTGTTAACTTCCAACAACCAATCATAAATCTTTGAGCTGAGCCTTTTGAAATATTAATCGAGGAAGGAAAGGTTTTTTTCTTTTCCTGCAAAATGAGCAGAGCTATAAAAAGTAAAAGTAACTTTACAAAAATAATTGTTTATTTGATGTACCTGTTGATTTGCATGAACGCAAACAAAGATTATTCCATTGGTGATTATGCATCAAGCTACGTATTATGTGGTGCAATGTGATTTTTTTAATCCACTGTGGTCTTTTTAAACTTAAAGCAGAAAGGAAAGTACACACAAACAGCCTAGTAAACCTTTCCCCACAGCTTTGTATTTTAGGTGTGGATGGGGACTCCATATCATTTTTCCACAAGCAAAAAAGCAGCTGCGGGATAGCAATTTTGAGCTAGAAAAGAGTTTGCAGCCTTTCTCTAAATGTCTTCTTCACTCCCAGAACCAAGGTGGACATGACAATCTCTTTTGACCTTTGTGTGCTTAATTTGCTTTTTCAAAAACTAAACAGTAACCAGGGGTGGCACCTGAATCAGGACTGCAGCCTTGGTAGATTGGGTCTTTAACCCTTTATCCCTGCTGCAGTTCTGATGCTATCATTCAGTTAATTCCCCAAAACTTGCTGATATTTAGTAAGGAAAAAAACAAGCAGACAAGCATGTAATTAATCTTACATCTAGTAAGGTCCTCAGACTGGCGTCCTAAAAAGGGGAAAGATGTAGAATGTTGTATTCAGCTTAGAGTCGTCCCTTAAATACCAGCCCAGCCTCTGCCTTACCTTTTCCTTATCTTCCCAGTTTCCAATGGACTAGCCTAGGATGGGAAAGTTGTGACCTTCCAGATGTTGTTGGAGCTGCCATTATCCCTCATAATTAGATGTGCTGGATGGGGCTGATGGACCTGTAGCCCAACTATATTTCTTGAGGGGCAAAGGTTGCCCTTCTCTAGAAAAGCCCAGCTGCAAACCTTTGTTCTACCAACAAGCTGCATATAAATCCATTTAATAAACAGGAAACATTAACAAAATATGGGTGGTACCCGAGTGAGTAAGGAAGATTCAACAGACAACTCATTCTATGCAACATTACATTACTTGAAGCTTATGTTAGCGATGAAATGAATTGTTTTCTTCAAACAGTTCCAGCTTCTCCGTAGGGTACCTTCTTTTGTATTGATTCCTTCCTGTCTACCTCCTTTCAGTACACTGTGTATTAAACAATAGGAAGATAACAAATCAAGGCAGAAGATTTATCAGGGAGCAGCAATGTTTTCCCCCTCCCTCCTCTTGCCAAGCTCAGGTGCGTGAATCTGCTAGTTAAACAAACAAGGAAAATAACACAGAAATGGAAAAAAGCCACATTAGACAAAGTGGGAGAGGGGGAGTAAAGAACACAATCTAAACTCTACACAAATTTAATTAGAGCTGCAGGGCACCTGTATGCCAATAATCAAACTCTGAGAACCTGCTCTAGTTTCTGTAGTGCATCTATGCCATGCCATTTCGTGTTACGGTAATTTGTTGTTTGAATTTGGGAGTGAGCATTAAAGATTGCTTCTAATAAATTCCCATTACTCTAAATGGATAAAAAGAATGCCAAATGTGTAATGCAGCACTGATAGGAGCCTTCGCGGTAAGCGCTTCAGAGGTCTACCATCAACAGAATTTTATTTCATTTTCAGCATGCAGTTTGTTCAATCTGAATTGTACATCTTCTCTAATCTACATTCTAGTTTCTGTTTCTTAATATTTATCTGTATATCACATTACATTGCCATATACCATGTTAGGGGGGTAATATTGGCACATGCATTACATTCGTGGTGGGCGGGGTTGTAAAAGAAGAAACTAAACAATCTATAGCAGTCTTGATTGTTTACCTATATCTGATATTTCTAATTTTTTATATAACTGCCCACCAGGTTCTCATCACTTAAAAGTTTTTTCATGTTTCCCGACTTCTTAGCATAGCCATTAGTTTGATTGTCCCTAGTTGCTCCCATAATTGCTTAATTAAATCTAGTCTGCTGGGCTTTCTTTCCAAGCTCTAGAAAATGTAATTCTAGCCAATGTAAGTATATATATTATACCTGAAGCTGACCATTTCTTACAATGCTGGTATTACTAACATAATTCAAAAGGCATGTTAATGTGTTAGCTCACATTCCAGTTTGGAAGATTTTGTTAATGGTTCAATAAGTTTGCACTTCTTGATGTTTTCACCAAAGGTGGAAAATGGGAAAACTCAATTTTTTCCTCTTCCCAGGAATGAGTGAAAATGTATATAGAAAGGGAGTCATAGTGACATTCAGTGGACACACACCTCATTTATAAAGCACTTGATAAAAGACATGCTGATCTGGATCCTGAACCAAAGTACAGTCCAAAAATACAAATACAATTCAAAACTACATGACTGTTCCTAGCGTTTACATCCTTCAAGCTATGTGATAATTGGTTGCCAAGGCTACAGTTCTTCTAAACACCTTTCTAGATGGCACACCCACACTAAAGACAGTGGGACTTCCTTCTGAATAAACATGAATAGCATTGCAATGCCCAGGTCTGGACACCGGACACAGGAAATACAAAGTTTCTATACAACTAATAAATAACAATGGCAAATAGCAATGACAATGACAAACCTAGACAGCATCTTAAAAAGCAGAGACATCACCTTGCCAACAAAGGTCCATATAGTTAAAGCTATGGTTTTCCCAGTAGTGATGTATGGAAGTGAGAGCTGGACCATAAAGAAGGCTGACCGCCGAAGAATTGATGCTTTTGAATTATGGTGCTGGAGGAGACTCTTGAGAGTCCCATGGACTAGAAGAAGATCAAACCTCTCCATTCTTAAGGAAACCAGCCCTGAGTGCTCACTGGAAGGACAGATCCTGAAGCTGAGGCTCCAATACTTTGGCCACCTCATGAGAAGAGAAGACTCCCTAGAAAAGACCCTGATGTTGGGAAAGGTGGAGGGCACAAGGAGAAGTGGACGACAGAGGACAAGATGGTTGGACAGTGCTCTCGAAGCTACCAGCATGAGTTTGACCAAACTGTGGGAGGTAGTGGAAGACAGGAGTGCCTGGCATGCTCTGGTCCGTGGGGTCACGAAGAGTCGGACACGACTAAACAACAACAATAAATAACTGCAGAACTAAGCCTTACAGTCGCAGTATGACTGGTTGGGCTCCAGCAGCTGTAATTTCTAGCTAGAAAACTTGCATCCAGTTACCCAAACACCTTCCTGCAGCACAGGATGATGCTGACTGCAAATGAATATATAAATAAAATAAAACTGTGTTACTACATGACATTAAAGAGCTCAGTAGGCCAAGAGACATATAGCTTCCTGAAAAACTGAAACACAAATATATTTATATTATAACTTTCTGCCTTAGATCTTATTCCAGTGGGGGACTAATTCAAAGGTTCTTTATTAGAGGCAACAGCTATGCATTTTGTGCAGAACCTCCTTTAATCCCTAGTATACCGTAACAGTGAATATAAAGAGAACCTTCAACGCTTTTCCAAGGATTGTTACCGTTTTGTCAAAAGGTAATCTTAGTCTCCGCAGTTATAAACTGTCATGCTTTTGGGGGACAGGTGAGGAGGTTTCAGTACCAATTAGAGGTTAGGTTACGGGCTCACATTCCTAAATAATTGAAGGGCGAGAATCCTTTTACTCCCCTGTTTGTTTTCAAGACACCTTCATTTTCTTCTTCTCTTTTTCTTTCACATTTTCCCAGCTTTCCTGGCTCAGTTAATTTTGAAGTAAGAGAGAGAGAAGAGAATAAACACTGCATGTCTCCCATCTGTCTTCTCTTCTACAGGCTAAACATACCCAGTTCCTTTAACCTTTTCTCGCAGAACTTGTTTTCCATACCAATGACCAGCCAGACATAGAAAGTCAATGTAAATCAATGATGGAGAACCTAAGGCCCTCCAGAAGTTATTGGACTACAATTCCTATCTCGCTGATCATTGGGCCACGCTGTCCAACGACATCAGGGGGCATCACAAGTTATTCATGTAAATGAGGATTATTATTTTTTGTAGAATTAAGAAGAATGAAGAATCCTCATGTAGTGCCATCCTAAGCATGTTTACTCATACTTCAGCCTCTGTGTACAGTGCAGTTTACTCTCAGGTAAGTTTGTATATGTTTGCAGCCACAGTCTAGCTTCCACAGTGAAAGTCTGCAGAGTCAAGGCATACAAGTGCTCTTTAAAAGTCTTTATTTTCATTGCAAGACACTTTGTGACGTGGCTGATGGGGCTGAAAAGCAGAAGGCAGTAGCACAAAGATTTAAATGTGGACCAGAAGTAGGTTGTCATGAACCTCAAAGTAAGGACAGAAAGGAAAGGGGGAAAACAAGTGGGACAGCAGTATAGGAAAGTGATAAGAGATTTGGAGAGAAAAGTAGGACTAAGATTCACGAATAGATATAAAATGATAGCATAGGGACCATTAATATGCTCTTAATATGAGCTGATCTTAAAATCAGCCTAAATGTGATATAGATTATTATTCTGCAACCTAACGAATGTATGTTCCCAGTCCCATTTTCATAGATTTCAAAACTGCTTTTGCATTAGGCAAAATGTTATTGATATACATATGGTTGCTACGTGATTAACGCTGATGCTTGGGTTACTGTAGAAAAATATGGGATCATTCAGGGCGGAGTGCTCAGAGCAGCAGTTCCATGCTATCCCAGAAGCAAAAGCTTTTAGGATGCATAAATTCAGTTATGATTTGCCTTTTTTCAGTGGTAGAGATCACAACAGAGATCACAACCAGACATTACATGGGGAGGGAAATGCTATATCTGTTTTGCTTTTATGTTCATGCTGCAAATGCAAGCTAGTTTCAACACTATGCGGATTTTTTTTGTACATAAGGCTTTCTGTATGTATGTGTTGACTTTATGTCAGATAACCCTACGTAAATAGCACTACTGGTTAATTTAACCTGCACATAGGGTTATCTTAATGCTTTGTGTCCAAGAATATTTTGGTAGCCTACTTTCCAAGAATATTTTGGTAGCCTACTTTCTACAACAACATTCTGTTCAACAAAGGACTTGTCCAACATTCATTGAAAGCTTCCTGTTTGCAGGCTCATATTATTGTGCTCTTTCTCAGCACAGCTTATTCTTCCTTATTTAATCATCTATTGTGAAACTACTGGCTTCTTTCTATTTTAAAAGATCTTTTCCTTCCATTATTACAATATAGCCCTATTTTGCTATTAATAGAAATGCAATGCTTTGGAAATGATATTGTGTGGATTCCCCATCAACAATAAAATGAGAATGCCAGAGCAAAGAGCTAGTGTGGAAAGAATTCTAATCCCAGTAATAGTTCCTACAGTTCTTACCAAAACCTTGTGTTATTATTACTGCTAGTGTTATTATTATCATTTTCTGCATTACAGGTGGACCCGAAGAAAGAAGTTAAAGAAATGAGATCAGCCCACTACTTGGATCATGACTGAAGCAAGATTTGAAGCAGAGATTTCCTAGGCCTGAGTTTATGCTCTTGGTAACTACAGTACACCAGTACTCACCTATGAACAGTATTAGCAATTGATAGTACTCTGTGTTTTCCAATAATATATATGGCTTTCCCTTCTGTTTGTATGCCTGTGTGTATGTATGCTTGTGAACACACTTCCATCACCCATCTGTCCAAGAATAGACTGTCTTGAAAGATTAAGTGCGCCTATTTTGAAATGGAGATGGCAAGTCATAATTTTTAGCTAACCCGTTTCCTTCTTAGTGAAAACAGAAATAAAAATATATTGTGCACACTTCATTGCCGGAACCTTTGACCTCTGCTGCCTGTCTAGCTGCGGCTGTGATGAATGCATTGTGTCTCTTCATTTTTAATTGCTCATAAATTGTTATCCCATGAAATACAAAACTAGCCTTGTCCTCATTTGAGTAGGGGTTGGAGGGCAGCCTCATAGTAATACAATTAAGGAGGGTCTTTGTGTATGGGTGTGGGAGTGAGGAGGGCAGGGAGGTTACAGAAGGTTGTAGTTGTGAAAGATGTGGTTTTCTTTCTTGTGGAAATACAAAGCCCCTTCCTCACTTACAAAGAAATATTGTTCATGATAGACAACACGATACTGGAAAATGTTCTCTGGAAGACTTTTGGAAAGACATTAAAATAAAGTCTTTTTGGTATATTCCTTTATAAGCTAATGTACAGTATTTTTAATACTTTAATTTTCTGGTATAACAGTTATATTAACACACCTTCCTGTTATCCATTTTCTTGTATTGTCTTCCATTCACTTGTATAAGCTACAAACATTTCTTTCGTTGCTGACTTTTACTGACATCCCTGAGGAGAGTTTAGACATTTTTCCTAATCCAAAGCTCCATGTATGCCCTGATGCCCACACATGACTTTAAGCCTCCTTTGAGATAAATGGGGTAGCTCTTGAGCTGTGTAGCATTTGGCTTTCCCCACTTTCTCTCACCATGCTCCATTTTCAAAATGGAAAGCACTAGGCTGCCCATTTTTCAGCCAAATCAAAGTTTAGAGAAGTGGCTTGGTTATTAAAGGAAAACTAAGAAATCTACAAGCTTCTTAATCCACTCAGCTGAATTCCCCCCGCCGCCCCCCCCAATTGTTTGGAGCAGTTTCCTCCTATCCTAAAAAACCTCTTAACTTCCATCTGGTTCTAACATTCTGCCCAGCCTGCTGCAGCATCCCTTAGGAGAATTACATCTTTCATGGGTTCCTATCTTTTAAAGTAAAGCACAGTGATATACTGGGCTTCTTGTCTCTGAAATGAATAACAAGAATTTTCAAACCCCTTCTCTAACTGGATGAATCAGATAGTGTACAAGTACAAGTAAAGGTTTATAGAAAACACAAGTGGGAAGCAAAAACCCCTTGAAGATCACTCCAGCAAGTAAAGTCTCGTCCTCTCCTTCACCTATCAATCTAAAGTTTTGCAGGCTTCATCTCCTCAGAAAGGGCTATTATGCTTACAAAACCACTTTGTGCTGGGCTGTGGTATTACTCCCTCTAAAGACTAAACCTACCATTTGGGAGTACTCTTGGATTTGTCCCTGACTGGGGAAGTCCAGACAGTACTGTTGGCCATCAGTGTGTTTTATCAGGTTTAACTGGTATGCCAACTGCAGCCCTTTTTCGAGAGTGCAGACCCAGCCACTGTGACTCATGTTCTGGTCACAGTCAGACTAAACTAACGCAATGCACTCTTTGTAGCGCTGCCTTTAAAAGCAACCACCAAAGTCCTGATGAGTGTACAGTACGGTGGTCAGTTTCAATCATTCCTGTGTTATATAAGCTACACTGGCTTCAAGTCCATTTCTGGGCCAAATTTCAAGTGCTGGTTTTAACCTTTAAAGGCCTAAATGTTTGGGCCCAGAGCAATCTAATAAACATCCAGCTTGCCCACTGTGAGGACACACTGTGACCTCCTAAAACCTTTGACACATGAAGAGCTTTCTAAAGACATGTAAAGATAGAGAATGCAAAATAACACCAAGGTTTATAACGATAGCAGATATTTTTAATGTGTTGCCTTAAAGGCATATGCACCAGACTGCAGATGTAGACTCTTATATCTACTCAAATGAAGTGGGCAGCTCCAGGTATGCCACCAGATGTGGGTTTGGACTGGAGCTAATCATAAATAGAAGTGAATGAGTGACCCTGACAACTTTTTATGTGCTTCAGAACCCTTACACCTGCTGCCAAGTAGTAGACTGAGGTGAGCACTGAGAATTATGGAATATGCAGAATTATTTTCCTTGCACAAGTCAAGTTTGTAAACAATGTTGATTCATTGTTCTATAAGTAACTCCAACATCTGGCTGAATGAGAAGAACTTAACATGTGAAAAAGTAAAATTAAGTTCTGATTTATCTGAAAATTCAAATAAAGCTAGTTTATGGGAGTGGGTTTCTGTTTAGCTCTTTCACTTGGCTTACTGAAGATAGCTTTATGTAAACTATCAATATTCTTCATCATCATTTTTATCTAGGAGAAAAGTTTCATCCTTCAGTAGTGCACGTAATGGAATTGGTCAGATTGAGAAGCACATGTTTATCTTGGATCTTTAATATTTCACAGTTCAAGCAACAAAATTTAACTACACTGTTAGGTATATGACTGGTCACCTCAGCACCACATATCAATGTATCCTGTGTTCTGTTCCCCACTTTGAAATGTGTAGAGATATGACCCAAAAATAATCAAATATTCATGCCCACTTGTTCATTAATGCTATTATAACATTTCTTATTCTATCTCTCAGACTAAATTTCCAGAGAAAATATTCTCACCTTCAAGTGATCTTCTTTGCTTGTAGTTTGGACCCCTCCAGTTGATTATCCCTCTTGCCACCTCAGATATCTCTATGGCTTCTATGCTTAGCTACCTACTAGGTCCCTTGACCAATTTTCAAATGAAAGAGATATCTGTGAAATATATAATAGCATTAGAGCACTGGATGTGACCAGATACCATTTCATCCAATTTCATGCACAAAGGCAGAATCCTCCACACATTAACTAACAGTTCATACCACACCTCAGTCTCCCTGTGAATTAACCTTCATCATGTGTAGCATAAGCATGGAGCATGAATGAGCATGGCATGCCATGGTTGCAATCTCTCCAGGCAAGAACGGTTGAAACTTCAAGGCTACCAATCATTCACATTTGGATGAAATTTCCTTTGCTTGCACAACTTGTCCCCTCTCGTTTCCCCATGCATAACCCACACCCTCCCCAGATCTGCTTCAGAAAGTTGTGGGTAAAACAGAAAGTATTTAGAGGGAGTGTGGGGTGAGGAGAGGAAGGGAATTTCCATGGCACAAGTAGAACACTTTAAATTTTGCTTTATGTATATATAGAGCAGGAAAAAAGAAAAGTGATATTGTCCTGAAATATTTCTACATATGTGAACGGTCTTTGTTTACACATGCTTGCACGTGCTAAATTCTATAGAGTTTTTCATTTGCTTGCAGGCCTACCTTTACCTGCCATCAGGCAGAGTGAGGTCGCTGCCTCAGTCTGCTGATGTTGGATGGCCGGGAGCATTGGTGAGGTCTTGGAGGGCAGAGCAGTATTTGCCAAACAATCTGCCCTGTATCCTAGTAAACTGGCCTGCTTCTAGCAAGTGCACTGGAGGCAGCCAATGTAATATTCCGTCTAGTCTGGATTCTATACACTGCAGTACAAAAATAAAAAATTGGAGGGGGGACACCTTTGAACTTTGGGTTACTAAGAATATTTGAAGACATTTTGCCATGCTGTCTTTTTACCCCATGTCCAGGCTAAAATGAAAAGAAGGTTCTCAAAGTTCCGCAAATGTGTATTCTGAGAGGCCTCGTGGGAAACAAATTCCTCCAAAGACATGAGGAGCTGAGCATGTTATGTTTCTTTTGTTTTTGAAAGGTCTACCCAAAACCTTTGCTTCAATGTGAAAATATGAAACAGCTTTGCCCATACCTCCACCCTGCCCTTGTTTTCTCTGTTGAAAACCACACACACACACACACACACTGCTAAAAAACTTCATTGAGTTATATGCAATTAAGTGTTACTCAAATAGGCCACTGAAATCAGGGGACTTGAACCTAGTCATGGCTGTTAGATTTGCTGCAAACGGAATCCCTGATCTGGACCTCATGCAGAGTAGAAATGAATTTGCTTTCCACCACAATAATACAGTGGTACCTTGCTTTAAGAACAGCTTAGTTTATGAACAACTTGGATTAAGAAGGCTGCAAACCCGGAAGTAAGTGTTTTGGTTTGTGAACTTTGCCTTGGAATAAGAACATGTTCCGCTTCCTGTTGTGTGTGTTCCATGTGTAAATTGAGTCCCCTGCTGCCATGGGAAAGCACACCTTGGTTTAAGAACGCTTTGGTTTAACAACGGATTTCCGGAAAGGATTAAGTTTGTAACCAATGTACCACTGTATGTTTCACAGTTTTACTAGAAACAGTCTTAAAATGGTTACAAATAAATGTTACAAAATAACACATTGCTATTTAATCGCAGGCAATGCAGTCCATTCTTGTTTAAGTTCAGTAACTTTCCTTATTGTAACCCCAGGAAGAAAGCCTAAGTGACTTGTTTGTTCAACAACACTGAGCTGAGCATCTACAACTGTTGTTGGCTCCATCAATTGACAAAGCCACTAAGTTCTCAGGTTTCACCTTCCTGCTACGAGTCATCTATTAGCAAACTCCAGTTTCTCCTTGCCACATTTACCTAGAGACGAACCTCCTGCCTAACTGCAAACTTCTCTGCATAAGTTTTTTTTTTACCTCAAGGCATACAGACACTACATTTTATGCATATTAAATGTATATCTTTAACAATGCCCATTGATTTCAATGTGCCTAATTTAAAGCAGGACCTTCTTTGGATACCAACCCCTTTGTGTTCAGAATGGTGGTTACATTCCAAATAACTACAAAAGGAAGCTGAGAGGTGCAATTGATATGGGAAACTAGTACCGCTTTCTGTAAGATACTTTATTCTGCTAGCTGGGTTGCTGTTCATTTCTCTTCTTCAGCCCACCCCACACACAGCCATGACATGGTGCCTTTTTGTTGCTCAGCAACTATTACAGTACTGCAGCACATGCATGTTAGGCCGTAAATTCTTATCAACTTTCCTCCTTCCTCCTGTTAAATAACAAACTCCATAACAGGACATTCTTTCCCTCTCTTTCCCCCTGATGGCTAAATAACATCTGTGGGGATTTCAAAGGCTGCTTCGTTTGCCTGCAAGGACTGAGATAATTTATTACAATTCTTGACAGACACACACATATTCCTGACATGATTATCAGTAGACATCTCTCTGTCTCTGTTCCCCCTCTCCTTCTTCCTCTCTCTTTCTCTCTTTCCTTATCCCGTATCTTCGAAGCTGAAAGTGAGTGAAACACTATTTTTACAACAGATCTAACAGTTGAGAGGGACTAATTCCATCTACTTTTTGTGCAAGAAATCAGACAAAGCCTTTTTCCTGTGCTTCCCCTCCTTGTGGAAACCTAGCCTCCTGCTGCTTCCATTTGTTTTTGATCTGCCTCATTAAAAGACTATTGATGGCTTTAACTATTGTCCTTGTTTAGGTACGGATTTACAAGCACTAATATCTGACTGTGCTAAGATTAATGGGAGCCCATGGAGTTTACAATTATCCTTAGCTCCCTTGACCACACATGTAGGGGTTTTAGGAAGGGTCGTGCACTTCGATGAAAAACTCTAAAGCAGGCTTAAACTTGGGAATGTTTTAATAGGATTGAATCTGTAATAGGATTTGGAAGCTTGGCCTAAAACATATAGTGTATTTACGTACAGATATTAATGTGGAATCATTATTACCTTTTCAAATAAAGTTTGCTGATCTTGCTTTTTAAATAAACTTAAACTTCTTACTAAAAGCAAGCTTCAAGAATGAACTCGTGGATAAATAATATTAAGGGGAATACAGGAGCTGAAAGGTATTTTTTTACACATAGTTTCATAATACAAGGTGGATTTTAAAAGCTTTAAATTCGGTGGCATTTCTGATGTGATAATCTGTATATTTTTAGCTAATGCGCTGTAAAAAAAAAAAGCTACAGTATCACATTGGTAGTCTTCTGCCTTTTCTTAAGCAAAAGAATTCTCCAAGAAAACATGGCTGGGACTTTATTGAAGCAAGAGTCCTGATGAATAACAAAGCTCTCCCATGCTGGCTCCTCCCTTATTCAAACAACAAGGGCACATTAGGAGGCAGTGGCAGTGGAATAAATTAGATTGATTTAAAATAAGACTGCAAGCAAGGAAGGGAGAAAAAATAAGTGAAGGCAGGAAAGGACTCCAAAAATGGATTTTATCAGTAATTACTTTCCATTGGGATCTTGACAATGGCTCATTTGAGCTTTGTTCACATTATGTATTGATGTTTAGTGTTTCACCCGCCTTTTTTATTTCACACTGTATGCTGTTTAACTTGTGTGGAGAATTTACAGAACTGTACCTTTAAGAGATGCCCATTCTGCTCTATTCTGTAGCACTGCTGTGAAGCAAGTGTGTGTGTGTCGCATGTCCTCAGGGTCATTCAAGAGCTTACCTAGGAGACATTAGTGGTAAATCCTAAGGCACCAGACAAGTCATTGGTGGCTGGAAGGTGTCATGAAAAAGTAACAGCATGTTAAATTACAGGATCTATAAAGCCACAGCTGCCAGAAATCAGAGCTTTGGGTAGAGAAAACTGCTCATTGTCATCTCTGCTCTGCCGAGTTCCTGCTTTCAGTAAAACAGTATCAAGGTAGGGCACAGGGTAATGTTTGGACTGCTGTGGTATTAGATCCTGCCTGCAGAGTTGGTAGACTCTCCTTTACTGGGCACACATAAGCTGGGGCTGTGCAAACATATGCCAAGGATGCTGTAGTTGCAAGATTCTTACATTGAGTTGCAAGATTCTTACAAGGGTTGGTCCAAAATAATTGACAGTGCCCCCACAGCTATGGAACTGACTTCCTATTGATATATGTGTTGCTCCTTTAGGTATAGGTGTGAAGATTTGAAGTTCTATCTTTCCTTTTTTTGATTTAATTTTTTATTGAATTATTATGCAGATACAAACAAAACAAAACAAAACATTTCAACTGAATACAAAAAAGAAAACAGAGCAAATGCAAAAAGTAAGAACATAAGTATATTACAAGATAACTAGAATAGACAGCCCAGAATGTCATTTCTCTACCAAGATGCTGACCCTTCTGGGGTGAATCTCTTTTTATTATACTTTTGGTTTTTTGACTTCCATCGACCTCACGGTGGTTCATTTCTTATAACTAAAGCAATTTCTCTGTATTTCAATATATTCCTCATCTTGGTATAAGGAGACATTTTCCCACTTACAGGTTTATTCTAAACACAACCAAATATTGGTTGTTGAACCTTGACTCGATAGGTAGATATTTAGGTATTCTCATTCCTTCTGGACTATTTTATTTGACTTGTTCCTTAAGGCTTCAGCTAACTTAGCAAGTTCCAAGTACTCGCTCAGCTTTTGTAGCCAATTCCTCTCTAGTTGGTATATGGTTACCCTTCCAGCACTTGGCTATTAATACCCTAGCCGCCATCACTGCGTAGAAAAATAATTTTAATATTTCTTCCCAGTGTGGTGTAGTGGTTAAGAGCAGTAGTCTCGTAATCTGGTGAACTGGGTTTGCGTCTTCGCTCCTCCACTTGCAGCTGCTGGGTGAACTTGGGCTAGTCATACTTCTTTGAAGTCTCTTAGTCCCACTCACCTCACAGAGTGTTTGTTGTGGGGGAGGAAGGGAAAGGAGAATGTTAGCCACTTTGAGACTCCTTGGGGTTGTGATAAAGCGGGATATTAAATCCAAACTCTTCCTCCTCCTCTTCTTCTTCACCCCAGGCTTCCCATTTTCCATGCCCACAACCCATGTGTGAGTTGTTAGGACACTCCTTTTCCCTTCACAGAGCTACAGTTCTCAGAATTCCCTGGGAAGAGGGACTGAGTGTTAAACAACTCAGAATTGTATCTCTGTGAGGAGCATGAAGGGTCTCTTAACAACTCTCAGAACCCTTAAGAGTTCCCAGGATTCTTTGGGGGAAGCCATGCTGTTTAGAGTAGTTTGAAACTGCTTTAAATGTATAGTGCAGATGAGGCCTAGCTTTCCTCGGCTATGCTCAGCTCTCCGTGAATCTATTCTACTGAACCTGTAACATTTCTTTGATGTATGTCACTTTGTGAGATAGTAGCTGTGAAAAACAGCTTATAAGTACTTTGAACTATATGAAATAAAAATTCTAAGACTCCACAGATAAAAACAGGAAATACATTTGGAACTCTCCCATTTTCATCTCAAGAGCTGCTGCCCAAGTGTCTCTCCCACCCCATTACATATTGCTAAAGGCTCTACTCTGTTATACAGTATATTCATGTACTCTCTGGATCAGCCTGTCCTGCGTTGATTTAAAAGCCAGGAGGATGTACGCACAAGGAAAATATAATTGTATGAAAGCAGGCTATTTTATTTATTTGCTTGTTTTTGTGTTTTTATAAATTTTTATTCCAGCCCTCAATGCACTGTATTTTCCAGGGAAGCTTACATAATTTTATTAAACAACAGCAAAGTGCAGCCGATAAACCAAGAACAAAAATTGGGGAGGTGGGTGTGTGTGGAGAGGACAGCAGTATAAAATATCCAGGAGATGAACACTGCATTGATGGAGCAGCATAAGCAGTGCTGGATTTATGTATAAGCTAAACAAGCTATAGCTTAGGGCCTCACTCTCTTGGGGCCCACCAAAAAAATGTAAAGGAGAAAAAACTGGATGTACATTTCCAAAATCTAAGATAAAAAACAAATAAAATAAAACCTATATACAGCAACAGTGTTTTGTATTGTGAGGCTCCTATGATATAAGTAATGGGCCCCACCTGCTAGCCTGCTCCCTAAAATATTCTTCTTAATTGTATTTCAGTTCAACAATTACTTTGATAAAATATATATTTTGTTATGTGCAAATGGCTTTAGATACCTATTACGTCCATAAATTACCATATAGCATATGTAGCATATATAACTGGTGTTAGCCACCCTGAGCCTGGCTCTGGCTGGGGAGGGTGGGGTATAAATTAAAATTATTATTATTATTATTATTATTATTATTATTATTATTAAACACAAAAACAGCAACAATTTGTTGTTGATAAAGGACAGCTGGACATATAAAGGACCCAATTACCTTCAGTAGCTTATGGCCTCATCAAACCTAAATCTGGCCTTGAACATAAGACTCAATAAGAATTTTTACCTGAGCTTTTCACCTATCACTGACATTTGCATAGGTACCAAGTGAGCATCCTTTGGAAGAGCATTCCAGAGAAGGGGCTCCACATCGCCCAGCTGTGTGAATGCCGCTCCCTGCAATGCCCTTTACACCTGGCCTTGGGAGTGTTGCCCACACTCACCCAGCCCTACAAAAGTAGCTCCTCATGAGGCCAGAGGAACATCGCCTGGCTAATGTCTTATTGATTTATTGATTTAATATGCTGTAAACCGCTTTGAGATTTTTATTAAAAATATAAAGAACTATAGAAATAAAAAAATAAAAGTGCCTCTCTGAAGCTTCTCTTCCTTACTTATAATGGAAGGTGCACCAGAAGTGGGCCTCCATCAGTGACCTGTGTATGGACAGTGGTAGAACAGGTGGTTTACTTGAGAAAGGTTCTAGGTGCAATTCCTGGTTTCTCCAGGTAGGGCTGAGAAAGATTCTACATGAAACCCAGGAGAACTTTAGTATCGTGCTAAATGGACTGATGGTCTTGCTTGGTACAAAGCAGCTTCCATTGTGGATACAGGTGTAAGCATTTCTTTTCCCAGGCACTCAGCTTTACAGGGCTTTAAAATTTAGCACAAGCACTTACAATTGAGCTCAGGCTGGGAGCCAATGGAACTTTTTAGGCACATACGCTTTTACTCCTGATCAGCTGCACCCTGGCTCAAATGCCTTTTCCATTCTGGCTTCAGAAGCAATCCAAACCTATACGTACTTCTTTGGCTGCAAAGGTATGTACAGTGATACCTCGGGTTAAGTACTTAATTCGTTCTGGAGGTCCGTTCTTAACCTGAAACTGTTCTTAACCTGAAGCATCACTTTAGCTAATGGGGCCTCCCGCTGCTGCCTCGCCCCCGGAGCACAATTTCTGTTCTAATCCTGAAGCAAAGTTCTTAACCTGAAGCACTATTTCTGGGTTAGCGGAGTCTGTAACCTGAAGCGTATGTAACCTGAAGCGTATGTAACCTGAGGTACCACTGTAATGGCAAGCTGTGGGTTGCATTGTCTTCCATTCAGATGCATTTGCATGAATGGACACTGAAACTAGATAGATTTCTTTCCTCCCCAGAAGACAACATCACTTAGAAATCACTGACATTCCAAGGGAAAACAAGGAAACCTTTAACCTGTTAAGGATTAACACTTTTATTACGGTATAAGCTTTGTTGGGCTAGAGTTGGCCGCATAAGATGCAATTGCTTCCTGAAAGAACCAGAGGGGTGCAGAGGAGCAAGGGAAAGGTGTAGCCCGCATCTCGGACCCTTCATCATAGCCCAGTATGGGAAGGGAAGAAATATCATGGCACTGTAGGCTATGTATAGAACGAGGGAGCATGCAAAAGTACAAATGCATTCAGCAAGAAGAACTCATATTCCCCAAAAGCCTGTGCTAAGAAAAGCAATCATCCTGTATGAACCGGCTGTAACAAAACCCGGTTCTGAAGTGCCACAGGGAGAACTGATGTTCAAAGAGATGGCGACTCTGGCAGCTGCTTTCATGTGTGTGCCTGTGAGACCTTTTCGAAAATGTCATCTTAAGGATATGTAATGCTTATTAGAACATAGGTAGTTTCTGTATTTGTCACATTTATTATCATCTACTGCACACTTCAGAAAAGTTTTAAGGACTGATCTTTATAATTTCAGGGTGGTTTTTTTTTAAGTGCAAGAATGGTGCATGAAATGGTTTCTCAAGAAAGATTCTTGAAAGGGGAAAGCATTGCACAGGATGGAGTATGAGAAAACAAAAGTTATCCTCCTGCATTTGATCTCCTGAATGGCAGGTCTCCTGTAATGGAATGTATAAAAAGCTTTTTATAAAATGTTTCATATAAAATTCTTGCAGAGCACTTGTTTTAGATTGGGCTTTAATTGGTATAACCTCACAGCAGATGACTCAACTAAAAGGTACCAATTTTAGTTGGCTGGGATGAATTTTAATCTGTGCTTATTTTTCGAGACTATTTTATGTCTCTGGTGTTTTACATGCAGAGAATGAAAAATAAAGTAGTAGAGATTCCTTTTCCTTCTAACAGTGATAGCTTTTCTTTAAACAAAAAACAAAACAAAAACCCTGTAAGTAATCTTACACTTCCTTCAATGTTTCAAAAAGGCACCTACAGGATATTTTAATTTAAATGATGAATTAATCAGCTGCTCAGTTCAAAAGCAAACAATGAATCAACTAAAAATTGTTTTATTGGCAAGAGCAAGAGCAGTGAGAGGGAGCAGGAATAATTATTGACATCATATTCTCCCCCTCCATGCTCTTACCATTGCAAAATGGATTCGGAGTGGGACAAGCAGCTTCAAGGGCGAGAATGGATTACAACACATTCTTCCTGCATTACCTCTCTTCACAAATGAGCCTTCCATTTCCAGTTCCACATACAATTATACCCTGCCATGTACTTACCTGCTTTTTGCCATACTTGGATAGAATGCCCTCCTCTAGCAAGAAAAGAATAACAATAATCACCTGATTTTCTGGGGTGCCTCTGATGTGTGGGTCTTTTCTAGGGTTGCCATAGAGTTGTACCTCGGAAATCGACAGAATCCGTTCCGGAAATCCATTCGACTTCCAAAACATTCAGTAGCCAAGGCACGGCTTCCGATTGGCTGCAGGAGCTTCCTGCAGCCAATCAGAAGCCGCAGAACCCACCTTGGGTGTTTGAGTTCCACAGAACGTTCTCAAACCAGAACCCAGAAGTGATTCTGGGTTTGCAGAGTTCAGGAGCCAAAACGTTCGACTCGCAAGGCCCTCAACTTAAGAGGTACAACGGTTTTTTGAAGAGCAAAAAAGGGGACACATTTGCCAACTTCTACTTTTAACACTGGATTGCTATGACGACTCTACCCATGACAAAGAGGACATATGGTGGAAGTCCCATACTGGAACATCTTCATGTTGCCAAAACAACAGTATTCATTTTAAACTGGTCTTTATTTGACCCTTTTCTGAAAATAATGTATCCCTACACTCTAGCACCATTCTTGAAACTACACCAGTTCACTTCTGGTCCTGGGAGATTTCAAAATCTATCCATTCCTACTACTAGACCGCCTGCTGGCTGCTTTTATATATGAGCAGCAAGGACATTTTTATTGCAATGAGCTTTTGAAGAGTTCCATCCTTAATACTTTCTCATGCAGTGTTGTCTTTAGATGGTCCTATGGACTTATTTTTTATAAGCTCTGCCTCTCTGATATTCATGTATTGTGGCCACACTAAGCATATGTTTAATTCTTCCAATGAAATCAATGAGCCTTCAGCTAGATTGTGCTCTTAACTTTAAACAATTTTACACTGTGCAACATTTTTAGATTGCACTTTAAAAATTCCTTTAGGGTACAAATATTTGTCTTGCTTTTTTCTAATGACAACAAAAATACAGATGAAAAACCTCATTATGCATGCATGTGAAAATTGAAAGTGGATAAATAATGAGGGATTGTAACTTTAATATCACCCTAAAATTAGGAAAGTTGCCACTAATTATCTTCTTCAGAAATGCTCCCCAAATCTAACTAAATATCTATGAAAAGCCTGATTTGCCATGTATCTTATATGATTATATCTTTCTCACAATGACTAGATCAATGGAACTCAAGTGTCAGTCATTGATCTAATGGACAGATGGTGATTTCCATTTGATAAGGATTAGGGTTTTGGCAATGAAAATGGCTTAAGGTAACTTTTTTTTTCTTGTGCTGATGATAATCTTTGCTAATGTCATCTGATTCATGTACAGTAAAAGTTACTCATGCATTGCTTTTCAAAATTCCATGTACATTTAACAGCGCTAAAATACACGTAACAAAATTATTGCATTTGTAATTGTCTAAGCTGTTTGTTACAATACTTGCAGAGAAGATTGGCACATAATGTGCACATCATTGCATATGTTACAAAATCTAAAAAAGAAACATGGGAATATTATAAACAATAATTTCAGACTCTTGTGACAGAAGGTACTACGGTGTGTGTGTGTGTGTGTGTGTGTGTGTGTGTGTGAAAAATCTTATCGTTTAGAATTTTAGAACTACTTCAGCAAATTGCATAATGGTTTAAGTAGTTGTGTGGTTGTGGATCATTGCTCCATGTTACAGCTTTAATCTGTCTGCCTCAGATACAGGTAGACAATCAGGAGCTCCCTTCATTTTGCCTCCTAACCCTGCCCTATTCAATTTCTGTTTGTTCTCTTATTGTTCTTTTAAGCACCTGCCCATTACTTTTTACAAAATAACAATTGAAAGGGGAAGTATTTTATTTGTCAAAAGCATTAAAAAATACTTTTCTTTCTGGATGGCTTGAGGAAAAGTATTCCCCGGGCCACCCAGTGGTCTGAGAACAAATTGGTAGGCCTCTGCCTGTGGCATAGCGTGGGTTGCCAGCACACAGGGCTGCACAGATGGGTGGGAGGGAGGGTGAAAAACCAATTACGCATGCTCATTCAACTGCCTAACACCGTCTGTATCACCTAAGACAGGGGTTGACAAACTAAGCGGGCCGGATCAGGCCCAATAGCCTTCAGGATCCGACCCGCAGACTGTCCATGGATCGGCGTGGGGATTCCGTTCATTTGGGCTGTGCCATTTTCCCCCTGCGCCATTCCATTTCCCCCCTCTCCCTCACACACACCGCGGCAGCGGCGCCTCCTCCCTCCCTCCTCCTGGCTTCTCCCCGCCCTGCTTAGAGGAGGAAAGGGGCTGGGTTGAGCTGGCTGAGGGCCATTTTAAGCATCCCCTCTCCGGAGCCAGCCCTTTCACACTGCTCATCTTCCCTCCACCGCCGCCACCCTGCTGCTCCTGTGGGCCAGAGAGCAGAGTGGACGAGCTTTCTCTGCCTCTCCATGAGGAGAAGCAGCAGCAGCTGCTGTGGTGGTGGTGGCGACAGCCCCAGGGAAGAAAAGCACAGCAGCTGGTCCTGGGGCTGGGGCTGGGGGGTGGGGAGGAGGACTACTTGCCCCCCTTGCCTCTTCCTCTAGCTCCACCCCCCGTGCTGATTCTCCAGCCCACCACAAGGTCTGGGGGACAGTGGACTGGCTCACAGCTAAAAGAAATTGCCAACTCCTGACCTAGGAGATAGCAGCAGCAGAGATAAGAAAATAAGAGTCATTCTGTTGTCTGGAGAGGTCACTTCCTGATTCACACAGAGAAGCCGTTTTCAACAGAGCCCAGCAATGGAAACACAGCTGTATTAAGGCAGTACTGGCTGTTGAAATTTTGAGGCCCTAACCATTTTGTGCCTGGGGCAACCGCCCCTGTGCTTCCCCCATGCTATGCCACTCTCACACATTAAACTCAAAGGAATTACTTTCAGCTGCTTTCCAGAACAGTAGTTGTATTGACCAATTGGACTTTTTTTTAAAAGAAAGCACATTTATTTGGCAGCTATCCCATCAAACACAGCAATGTTTTCTTCGGAGTATACCTGCATAGGATTGGACATTGTAATCTGAGGAACCCATGGTGAAAACTGAAGCAGAGTAGTCTTTATTCCAAGTTAGTCTATCCATAACAACTTTGTCTCTGCCTCCATCCACCACCAGCACACACAAGCTGGTAGGGCAGGGCTTTCATTTCCAAGCCCATCAGAACAGGAAATTAACCATTTTGGGGAATGGATCATTTCAGGATCAATCTGGGGGGGGGGATCCAGAGGGGAAAGGCAAAAAACGATGCATCAAAACAGTACCTTTCCCCGCCTCCCCCAAATTCCTGGTCTTCATTGGAAGTTAGGCAATTGACTGGCTGCCATTTGAGCTGAGTATAACACAATACAACACAACATAACATAACAGTTGTTGGACTGCTATCATGACCACTAGCTATGGTTGCTGGGGCTGATGTGAGCTGGATTTCAACATCTGGAGGGTTGAAGGTTTCCCATTCGTAGACTATACCAAGGAACCTATTCTGTTGGGTTCCTGAGCAAACAACTATAACATGTAACATACATAACATTCAAAAATATCAAAGCATTCTGTTAGGAAAACAAAAAGAAATCTTCACAACTTGCAAAAGTAAACCTTCAGAAAGTAATTTGGTTCTATAGTCTTCCTGTCATCGGCCAGTTGTCTAAACACACCAATGTTGTTCTGCAACAAATGGTCTCATTTGATTCTCTAAAAGGTATATAAGCAGCACCCAAGGTACGCCTCCGGCAGCAAAAGAATCACAATGCTGAATTATTGGGTGGGGGTTTGGGAATGAGTTGCAGCAAAATTGGAGTGAAAGGGACACTTTCATAGGGCAACCTAACACACCACTGTCAGATGGAGGGTTTATAAATAAACAGCTGTCTTGGAACCAAAGAACTACAGTATTGAAGTTGAAAACACCAGCACCACATGATGTCATGGCTAAGAATGGACAAATTCATGGAACAAATAAGGACAAGTAAGACAACTGAGTGTCTGCCAGAAACAGATGCAAGCAGATCTTTTTTCTCCGTGCAACTGAATAAAGCCTTTCTATTGAAGTTATTGTGAAGTGAGAGAAATGGAAGGTCGTGGAAGCATCTTGTTATACTCGTGCCACCCAGTTGTAGGAAAAGCTCAAAATATTGAACTTTACATTTGATGCAGTTTCCCATCACACTGGGCACATCCATTTCAGTCTATCCAGAAAGAAATTATAAAATATTTCTCCAGGACATTTTCTTCTTCAAGGCACCAGACTTTTTCTAATAAATATTTCAGCACAGTAAAATTATGCTCTGGGAAAGCTTTTGTCATACAAGTTTCCAATCCAATCCCTCTCACAACAGTACAAGCTTAACATTCTTCAGACCATGCACACCTCTCAAATACTGGTAAATGTGTTAAATATTTATAGGTTCAAATACATTGAGGTTTCCTTTCAGGGCCTAGCCCTCACAAGGCGGCTTACAGACTGGAGCAGGAAATATACGAAAACATTTGCAGCTTTGACACAATTAGAAAAACATCATCTTAAAGATACAGACCAGTAACACTTCCTCAACATTTATAAAGCAATTTAAACAAATGAGCAATTTTACAGAAAACAAAAAACTAGCAACTACTAAAAACCTTAGGGTAGGCCTTTAGAAACAAATGAGGCACCATTGAAGGCCTGTAGAGACCAGCCAAAGTGGAAGGAAATTCCATAATAAGGGGGCCACCTCTGAGAAGGCCTTGTCTCTTAAGCCTGGCAATCTAATTGATTTTACAGGTAGGTAAATGAGCAGCATCTATGAGCATTAAGGGCAGTCTTATATGGCTGCAAGCACTCATGCTTAGCGTTGCTATATGTCCGGAAAATCCTGGATGTGTCCTGTTTTGGGAGGCCTACATTCCAATCCCAGGAGATTTTTAAATATTAAAGCAAATGTCTGGGGTTTTGGGGGGGGTTAAATTTGGGGAGGTGGGTGGCTCGGGTTCAGGTGCTGGGTGCTCTGCACGCCGCAACTGCTGCCAGCCCGAGATGGAGAAAGAGGTGTGCAGGCACAGTGGTGGCACACCCATGCCCACATGCCTCTTCCCTGGCTTGGGCTGGCAGCAGCTCGGACTGTCTGCTTTTTTGCTCTTCAAGATATGACAACCCTGACACTGGCTGCATTCAAATAGCTTATTCCTGGCATTTCCTGACCTGTTAATGTTCAAGTTTTATGTGGTCTTTCACAAAATGCAAAAGCCACTTCTGGAAATCTAGTGGAATCGAGCAGGCTTAGTGTTCGTTTCTGTGTTGTTTATGCAAAACATCTGTGTGCTGTGCCATTAACTAAAAATAAATAAATCGTGAGAGCACTGGCAGAGAAAGAGGAGTCGGGGGGCACACCACCCCTGGCAGCACGAACCTAGTGGAGTGCCATCATGGCTACCCTCCCCCCACCTGCGCTGGGCTCCACGCTCCTGCAGGCAGCGCGTCACGTCCCCAGGATGCACACCACGCCCTACAGGCAGCGCACCATGCCCCCGGGACACGCACCAGCCCCGCCCCGCCTGCTTTCTACCCCCCGGTGCTGGAGCATGAAGCTCCACCACTGCGTGAGAGTTTCATGGACATTCCACAGCCACTCATGTGATAAAGTTTGGAGTGATACTCTGACATAATGTTCTTTTACTGGTAACTTCAAATTTAGTGCAACATGGTGATATATCAGTCAAAATCCCACAGTCTCAGAGATCAAGAGGTTACCAAAAAGGCCCAAAAAACCTTGAGAGACTATTTCGAGATACACATGAATACCACCACTGAAAAAAGAGTAATATGGGACACAAGTAAAGCAGTCATGAGGGGGTTTCTAATTCAACAGAATGCAATAAAGAAGAGAATTCAAAATGAGAAAAAAGATAAAATCTTGGAAAAAATAAAAGAGGGCAAGAAAAAACTGAGAGCGAAACCCAAGTCACAAGAGATTCTGAGAGAAATAAAGTTACACCAAGTTCAATATATGAAAATGATGAATCAGGAAATAGAATGGAAAATTAAACAGATGAGACAAAGGACATTTGAATTGGCTAATAAATGTGGAAAGTTGTTAGCTTGGCAAATGAAAAAAAGACAAAAATACCATTACTAATTTGGAAGTAGAAGGAAAGAATATTCAGAATCCAGTGGAAATTAGGAAATGCTTCCAGAGGTATTTTAAACAATTATATA